>NW_026557885.1:0-57916 GCF_026930045.1 Uloborus diversus | reverse complement strand
CCTAAGAAGAAAGGTGTTAACAGGATACACCCACAATTTTACACATCATCAATGTCGGGAAAATCTAAAACACAGAATATCAATATGTAAATAATCAACTTTTTAGCACAAATAGTTCTTGATAGTTTCATTTCAATATTTAATTGTTTAAAAAATAATCGACTCATTTTGAGTTTTTAATTAGACGTACCGAGTACTTGGCCAACTCACCAAGTACTCATACTTGGCCAAATTTTGATGTTGATGATGTACCCGGCTCAGTAGAGTACATAGATTTCTTTGACCCCCCGCCCCCTCCGGTTCTGTATAAATTTTTAAAATTTTTAACATAGTGTTATTTTATTTTAGAGCGTGCACCCTTCCCTTGCGAGGGTGCTATGTATGCCACTGACTTGGTCAATACCAGGTAGTTGTAAAAAATTAAATATTGTTCAATACACATATTTCAATGAATGAAAAAGTACAAAGTATTTGTAACGACAAAAAAAAAAAAAAAAGATGGATGTCTTTACATAGATAAGATTACCGTTTGTGAATTGAAAAAACCATTGCTTGTGACGCCGAAACATGTGTCAGCAGTGCTCCAGAACATTTGTGTTTAAAAATACAAATGTTTATTTGTTGTTTATTTTGTATTATATACATTGTTTTATTTGCTTAAAAACATTATTCATGTTTGTCAGACGACTAGAACTATAATAGATTCATATAATTTGTATTAATTCCAACTTGATTAACCATACCTTTTATTTGTTTTTAATCAAAAAAAAAAACTTTTTCGTAAAATTTGACATAAACATAACATTTTAAATAAAATCGAATTTTAGCTGGAATTTGTTTTGAAAACTATTATGTGGAGGTCTATATAGCTATTCATATGAGTTCAAAACTTATCGAGTCCTATGTCAATGGTTCATTCAAAACATAATTGGTCGTGTACTCTGTACCCTACCAAAACGATATTTGGTGCATCTCTATTTAATATTTCCTATGACTGTAAAACTTCAAAAATTAAAATACTGCAACATTTAATGTTTCCTTCCAAATATTATTGATCAACTTTTCTACTATTTACGAAATGGAGATATTTTCGGCAGCACATTTAATAGACAAAATTAGCAGTTAAATTGACTTTTGAACACTTGATAGTATGATACAAACTTTTTTTTTCTGGTTAATGTTTCATTTTTAAATGAATTAGTTATAGTAAAGTTAATGTAATATCAATGGGTTGTTAGACTAAAATCGAGTATTTGGTGCCTCCCTAGTTAAAAATCTATAAAAAAAATTATAAATATTCAGTTGATTCTGTTTCAACATTACATTACCTGGTTTTTTCATAAATTTGAATATTAAAAAAGCTAGCAAAGTACTTCAATGCAAAAAGCAATACAATCAACATGTGGCCAAAAAGGGGTTTGGATATTAACCCCATAAAAATTTTCCCCTAACATTCTGAAAAAGTATCACTGACACAAATAGTAATAATACATGAAATACACCGCCAGCTCAGTCATTTCCAGTCGAGGACTGCAGTTTCGTGCTTATTAGCACTCATCAGCCCGGCATAAGAAAGTGACTGAGCTGGAGATGGAAAACCAGTTAAGGAAGCCAAAAATAGTAATGTTTTATAACACAGTGGAATTGTTGGCTGAAATGGACCTTTTCTAACTGTTTTAGCTACATTTTGATTTTTATTTAAAATGCTATATAACTTTCTAGTAAGTAGTATTTGGGGCATTCCAAGGTATTTTTGGCATTTATGTAGAGTCCGTAACGTGACCTTTTTTGCCATAACTTTTTAATTTACTGTTTGATTAGCATATTATTTTATTTTGATATTTTCCTACCAACACACCAGCTCAAATTAAAATAATTTGCAAATCATGCGGTAAATTAAAAAGTTATGGCAAAAAAAGGTCACGTTACGGACTCTACAGAATGTCAAAAATACCGTGGAATGCCCCATTTATATTCTAATTATCACATCATTCGATTACTTAAACAATTATCGCTAATTTGAGCTTTCACCTACATATGCATATTTGTTTTACACGCAAAGTTCTGAAACCAAGTTTTGAAACCAAATATAATGCTAAAAGAAATTTAATTCATTTGAACTGAATTCAATTCATTTCAAATTAATATCCTGTTTGATTTCCAACTGCAATTTGACTATGACACGAAAAATTATTAGTTGCTATTGAGGCAAAGATATTAAGTGTTGATGGCATCTAGCTCTGAAAGCGCACCAAAATAAGAATTATATTTATTCTATCCTTTATAAAAAAATATTAAAAACAGAAAGTTTCTCTTGTTAAAGCCTCAATCACAAACAGAAAACGACATTTGATTAGCTATATTCATTTTCAGCAAGTCTAATAGTTTAAAAAATAACACCCTCGCTTGAATTGCCAGGCCCGGATCTATCTACCTATAGATCCCACAGCAAGGGGGGGGGAGGGGCGGGGGCACGTCTCAGAGGAAACCACATCCCAAGAAACCAAATAAATATAAAAATAAATTATTAAAATCTGAGATTAAGTCTTTTAACAGTTCAATATATTTTTCAATGTTTTGGTACAAATGTGAGAAAAATTTAAACTCATCACATATTAGTAAAGCATATAAGCAAGGACGGTGGGGGAGGGGGGCAATGTAAAGTTATGACACACTTGTTTTCTTGCTGATATAACTTATTAATAAAATGAGTTTCTAAAAATCAGGATAAAAACTCCACACAGCTACCCAAAAGCATTTAAACAAGCTAAAAACCTTTTAACAATAATAATAAATAAATAAAACATTTAAATAAATGAATTCGAAATTTAAGTAGAAATAATGAAGCAGTTAAAAACGTACAATTATCACTCTTGGAGGGGGGGGGGAATAGAGCAACTTAGTGGGCGGTTAGGGAGCCCTACAGATTTTTGGCATTGCCGCCCAAAATTTATAGATCCAGGCCTGTGAATTAAAAATGAAAATAATCGAATTCTATGATACAGAATATTTTAAATTTCATAACATAAGGAAAATATCTTCATCGATAGAGAAATTTAAAAGGTTCGCTCAAATATAAATTATTTGAAATAAAGAATTAATATTTGAACTATTCAATTTGAATAATTTAATTTATAGATTATTTCAAGTAATAGAAACAAAAATTTATTCTTTAGCATACGAATTTCTATTATCATTTTCAACAATGACAACTTTTTAATAAAACGAAATTACACTGTTTTTATTAAAATTTTTCAACAAAAACCTTTCTCAAGGCTTATTGGAAAGTTAACAAAAGGAACATTTTTGTCTCGCTACTGTAAAATCAATTTACGTAACAACTTTTAATATGGAAATGCCGTGGTCTCAACCCCGATTTGACTTCCAAAACAATCCTTAAGAGGTTTAATGCAAATCTTTTTCAGTAAGCCCAAATAAAAGTACGTTTGAAGCTTCGCATAAGCCCTGTTATGTTCCTGCACAATACAAATAGAAGCTTTGTTTTAATACAAATTCAAATATGGCGGCGTAAACTCATCTTCGAATTTAAGAAACTTTTTTTTGTTTTCAATCTATATTACGTACTGGTTTCAAGTAAAGAGGAACAATACATATTTATGGAATCAAATTATAAAATAAGTACTCACCCAATAACCATACGGATAAATTAGTCTTGCTGAAGATTATTTTTGAAGTCCCGAATTCACATTACCGATTTCAGCAGCAGCTCTCCGGCAGGCTGGGTTTATCTTTGGCGGGCTAGACGGTGAAGAACGATAAAAGTGTCAACTACGCATGCGCGCGCCGCCTTGAGAGAAAGTTTCCGTCTTTTTGCGAGAAATGACAGATAAATACGATTTTTCGAAAAACAGATATTTTTCGTCGCAAAATGAGGGAAAATTTAGCGTATAAAAAGGGATTTTTTTGACAGTGCAGGTACTTAAAATAATTTGCGCGAAACATTTGTGTTAAAACTGTCCAATCGCTTTCTACTTTTAATTATTTTTCAAATTTCGTACAATTCCAATGCACACAGTATTTATTTTTTCTTTTTCTTCCTTTTTTTTCCGTTCCATATATGTCAGTGAAAGGCTTATCTGTACCGTGAGAACTTAAACGAATCTCTTTATCTTGATTGGTTCCGGTGTTCAAATAGTGATGGAGGATGATAAAACAGATTCTTGTTGATATCGAAACTCAGTACCAATATAAAAAAAACCTGCAGCTATATCCACGTACACACAGAGAGGGGGGAGAGGTTACAGAATGAAAAGTTAGAGGAATCAGGGATAAATTTAAACGCATTCGTTGCAGAAGTGACTTTGCTTTGAGGGGTAAGGAAGGCACGTGACCTGTAATGCTGTTGATTTTAGGAAATATCTTTCTTTTCTTTTATCTTTTCGCATGACCGTTCTCAAATTGATTTTAATGTATCTGTACCTTGGAGCAAGATTAATCAATGTCAGATTTTGACCAAATTTAGTTAATGGTAGAAAAGAAGTACACTAAAACCTGTAAAGTTGACCACCCTTGTAAGTTGATCGCTATTTTCAGGCACAGAATTAGATCTATACCATATAATTCAACATCTATAAGTTGACCATCTGTTTAAATTGACCACTAAAGTAGTGCACCGCAAGTGGTCAACTTACACAGGTTTCACTGTAGTATTTTGTCCCCTAAGTAGTTAACTATTCAGTGCAAAAACAATCAGTGCGATGCACTATTGAGTTATAGTAATAATGTTTACCTAAGTCCTGTAATTATTATTTTTTAACAATTGGGTGATTTTTAAAACGATTGACAGTTTAGTGTCCTGACTTTAGCCGTTCATTTTTATGTTGAAAAATTTATTATTTTTTGGCATTGCAAAAGCTTGCAGTAAGACATTGTTTTACACTTAATTCATTGCACTCAGTGCTTTTTCATTTTCATGATAGTAGATCAATAAGCTTTTTCTATTACTTTAGTTAGCTAGTAACGCCTAATTCCTAGCCCTGACTAGAAACTTCACATTTCCTAAACAGTTTTTGTACGCTTTCAAGCTGCTTTTTTGCTTTTTTTAGTACAACCAGTTTTAACAAATGCTTCTGAAACATGGTCAATAACAGCAAGGAAAAAGAAAATGTTGACAATCTTCGAAAGGAAAGTGCTATAAAATATTTTGGTGGTATTAATGACAGTGGAAATAGGCGACTGAGATGCAGCTTTGAACTTTATAAACTTTTTAGAGATTTTGATATTTTGAAATTTACCAAACTAAACGGAATGAGGTAGGCAGGTCATCTTTTGAGAATGGAAAATGATAGACCTGCGTTGAAGGTCTTCAATGTAGTCTTTTTTGAACAGCGACCAAAGGGTAGATCAAAAGATAGATGGATCGACTGTGTGGACACTGATTTTGATATCACTAACATCAGGATTTTGATATCATCTATATAAATAAAACAGTGAATATATTTGCACATATGTGTGTATGTTCTCTATACAAATCCACAGTTTGCGTTGAATTTCGACCCAAGAAGGCGCCCAAGAATGAACGTAGGGGGGGGGGGGGGATCAAACGCTAAAAAAAAAAACGAACCATTCAAATTTTAATTTTAGGACACGAAAATGGCATTTTTGTAATCTGAGGGCAAGAAAAAAAACGCTCGCAAAAATTAGAATAAAATATCCATTGAAACCCCTGATCTTTCTTCTGCATCAGGTAAAATTTGTTCAAATGTTCCAAGATAATTAGAACTTGAATAATAACTATTTTTAACCAAATTTATGCTAAAATGTAGGTTAAGCTTTCAATTAGAAATTCATCGTTGATTGCGGTCATTGTTTAACAATGCTTTCATTAAAATTTGTAGCTTGAAGAAATTCATTAAGAAATATCTGTTGCCATTTTTTTCGCGAATATGACAAATGAAATTCCGACTTTTGTTTCGAGGTTTTTCCTGTCATCGAGGGATTAAAAAGTTTTCCTTTTTGGTTATTTTCCGCAATCTGTCGAGATATTTTGCAGATTTTTTTTTTTTTTTTTTTTTTTTTCAAGCTTGATTGTTGAACACGCTTCAATTGACCTAACTTTTATTTTCGAGGTAGACCGTGCAAAGCCGGGCGGCGCAGCTAGTCATATAATAAAATCGACCCACCCAAGTGAATAACTTTCTGCTCTAGCTTCATTTTAATAGAAGCTGCTTCAGCTTAGCCTCTGGAAGGTTCCAGTTGTCTGTTCGCACTGAGAGCATAGATTCATAAATTCGGAAAAGAAAGTGAATCAACTTGTACGCAGTCGCCATGGGTGACAGATCTCGTATTACGTTTGGGCGGCGGAGTGTATCTGTACATCATCAGAGATGGAACGGCGTCTAACACATAATAAATCTCGCTGAAACGACGAATCCAAAAACAAGGGAAGCAATTCGCTCGGAAAGTGCGGAGAGGAAATTTATGGCCACGACATTTGGAAGGAAAATGGTTCAAAATTTGGTCTCCAAAAAGAAGAAGGAAATGGTGTAACTGTGTGGGATTCAAAACACCTGAAATATTCAAAAATAAAGATATCTAAAAATCACGGTGATTTAAACTATCAGATACAATGGAGCTCCGATTATCTGAACGTCAATCAACTAGATATCCAATAACCGAACCAAACAAGAGGACCATGTGTTTTCCTGCTTCCTCCATTTTTTTTAATGAACTGTACACTGTACAATGTAGTATAAAATTGTAAAAAACTTAAAACTATAAACTGCCCCATAAATAACATTGTAACCCTAAAAAACATTTAGCTTTATTAAAATTTCTATGTACAACATAAGTTCAATGCAAGTAGAATATTCTTTCTGTAGAAAAATAAATAATATCATACATTTTTTTTCCTCGAATGAACTGAAAACACTGATGATTACAAAAATATCGTCCTCATATTAGAGGATTTAGGCTAAAATAAAGATTAAAATTGAAATAAATTGATAATTAATTGATAAATATTAATTAATTTGATTGTGGAATATTGCATTGTCATCGGGTATGAGTTTACATACAAAATTTTAAAAGAATCCGATCAAAGGAAATGGGGTGAACAATGAGTTGCACGATTCCACCCGAACAGACACCAACAAAACCAAGTAAGTAAAAACATGGTAAAAAATAGCGATTTTAATGCTGCAAGTGAACAACCAATCTAGTAATCTTATTACTGAACAGGTACAGATACTAAAATTGTTTATAGAGAAGTTTTGATTTTAGTTGCGCCTTCTAAAGAGTAATATAACTAAAGTGATAAATTTCCAACTACACTGATACCGAAAAAGTATTGGATTTATTTTTCTGATTTGCATTTTTTTAACGTTTAAACTTTAAAGATATAATTTCCAGTCTATAATTTACCATAAAACTGTGCAAGAAATATTTGATTCGTATATTGCCGAATTGCTGTCCTTTTGAAAACATAGATTGAAATTACCGCGGTATGACTTGTTAGAAGACGCCTGTGTCCGGTCCCCACTTTATCCATAGAGTCTACTCAAATACATGAACGAGAAAAATCGCTGAAAATTTAGATTTTTTTTCCCTTACGATTAGGAGTGTTATATCTGGAATCTTGGACCGACAATTAGTGGAAGGTAATAATCTAAAAAACTTTTAGTGCTATACAGTAATTAGGCTACACCGTTCTTATGCGCTGAAAATTATAATCGTACATATTATTTTTTCTCTTTTAAACTTCAGTACGTTCTTTTTCATTATTTATTCGATTTCAAATTAATTAATGCATGCGATTAAAAATGAAAATCAGGCAAGAGAAGATAGCAATATTGGGTACATGCACTGTAGAAACAATTCAGGAAAGTTAATGGAAAATAACGGGCAGCACACATCTGGCAGAAAACAGAAAAGTTTCCTGCTAAAAGTCAGTACCATTCCTGAAACTAAACTCTTAGAATCATTCAACAGACTTCCTAAACCTTCCCTGTAAAAGTTCAAACTCTACCTCCTGCTCCTTGAAAAACTGCTTGATTTTTAAATGTTTTAATAACAAGTTTTTTTCATTAAAACGTATTTTTGAAATAATTTAGTTCGAGTTTACCAATAGATACGGTTTTCTTGCGATACAAATTCCATGCTGGTATACAAAAAATTAGGCTCGTTTAGTTCAAGACAAACTTCACGTTTCGGGGGTGAATATTGTTCATTTATTTATTGTCACCTTACAATACATACTGGAATTTCGAAATCAGAATATTTTAAACGGTTAATGTAATATTTTTCTCGCTCCTGCTTAAGCCACTGTTGCCAAAATCCAAATCGAAATCCCACGTTTGTCACGAACACAACTAATGATGAATCGTTGTTCCTGTGATTCATTTGCAGTTAATGGTGACTGGATAATGACGCGGTGAGAGACATTCCCCCTTTGGCGCAGTAGTTTTATGGTTTTTCTTTATTATTATTATTTCAGCCACGGTGTTTGGTGATGGAAAATTTGAAGAACCATACACCACTGCTTGAACTCCCTTTAACTAATTAATATTTGAAGACCTGCCGATGAGTATTAATAGTATACCGAAATGTCGGTCGTTTCGGTGTTCGTGCTCGAAATTCAAAATTAAGTTTTTACTTCTGCATAAACTGTTTTACTGCATAAAAGCTTCTGCCGAATTTAGAGTAGCTATGATTTTGATGGGTTTGGAAAATCTGTGTCGGGGTATATATATATATATATATATATATATATATATATATATATATATATATATATATATATATATATATACTAAAAAAAATGGTGTGATATTACTCCATAAAATCGGTGGCAGCATTGCTGCCTCCAATGTGTTGGTGTAATTTAACTGAAAAAAACTGGTGTAAACTATCGCATCGCTTTGGAACTGTCACAACATGGTAATGTAACTGGGCGATTCTTAAAAATTAAAAGAGTTAGGTTGTTTGATATTACTAAAAAGGCTAAAAATAAAATAATTCTGTTTTTAAGAGTATATGAAAATAAATACATTGCAGCCATTTTAAAGTTAAACAGAATGTCAGTCAGTTACCGAGGAATTTTCGGTGTTTCATTTGTAAACTTCCAATTCTACTTATTCAGCATTTAAATACTCCTGATGTTGGCAGAGAATATGAATTTTGGAATATTTCCACCAATAATTTTCTTGCTGAGGATGTACTAATCGGTATCTTAAATTGAAATTGCAGGTGAAAATCTTACCCTTAACTGATTCTTTTTGGGCGTCAAATATTAACAAAATCATCATCAAATCATCGTCATTTCAATATTAACAAAACTATAAGTATTGTATATCATTTAAAAGCTCGTAATATATATATTTTTAAAGTGTACCAAGTTATATTTTAATTTGCAATTTTTCGTATTGAAAATGAGCCGTAACAAATGTCTATGTTCTTACTGGATTTTTTGGGGAAAATTTGGTAATAAAACTTTTTCCTTAAAAAAATTCTAACTAAAAGGAAAAAATGTTAGTGCATTTTGTTATACTCATAATATAGTTTTATACTGGAAGTTTATACCAAAAAATATCTTCATAGTGTTTCGTTCAGAAACAATCTTAAAATCAATTTATGAATGTCAGTCAGTTACCATAAAAAATCAACTTTTTCCTCTCTGTCGCAATTGATCAAGGTTAGCCTTGAACTTTTATTTTTGAACGTTTCCTTCCTCCCAGCGCTTTTCGGATCTGAAGTGAACTGAGCGAGAGATAAAAATAAATAGAATTGATGTAACACGAAAAAATGGTTTTTATGGAGTCCGATTTGTAAATTTGTTATTTGAAGCTGTAAATAATTTTGTTAATATATTGAGTTTGGAACTACTTTGATATACCCCCCCAAATCGGAAATTTGGCGACTTTTTTTTCTCGCCAAGCAAAATACTTCAACTTCTGTTTCATACCAGAACCACATTTCTTACACACTGCAGCCTTCAACAATCCAACCTCCATCAAAAAATCAATTAACATCTGCATATCCTGAGCCAAATGATGCAAAAATAAACAATTAACAATACCTGGCCTACCAACTGTCGGTCTACCCGACGAAAATGAAGATCAACTATCAATTTTCCGACTCAAAATTCCCTGAAACTTTTCAACAACACTATATACAGTAGGCATATTGAAAAATAAAAGATAAAAATAATTAATAGAAAAGAAAATATAATTGGAAAATACAACCAGATTTGCAGCAAAATACAGCAAGTCAAGTCAAGCATCTGCTTGATCACTTCAAAAAGAAATGGTGAATGAATGAAATGGCGCTAAAACATATATGAAATCCAAAACTTGTTGCCACAAAACGTTAAAAAAAAACTCAAAAAATGGTATAAAATACAAGAAAATACTAAATTTGGCAACAGCAAAAACCTAAAAGCTAAAAACACCTAAATTGGCAACACCAAAATAAGAAACAGCAACCCTAAAAAGTCCGTAGGGAGTGCCAGATTTGGCGCGTAATTTTTGGGGGGTATATCAAAGTTATATCTTGAGTTTTCTTTTAGATAGTACTGTACATTTTCTTTAGTCAATTTCAATAACTCTCTCAGCATTTAAAGATGCAAATGCCCAAAAGGAATCGGCCAAGGGTAAGATTTTTACCTACAATTTCAATTTAAGATACCGATTAGTACACCCTCAGCAAGAAAATTATTGGTGGAAATATTCCAAAATTCATATTCTCTGCCAACATTAGGAGTATTTAAATACTGAATAAGTAGAATTGGAAGTTTACAAATGGAACACCGAAAATTCCTCGGTAACTGACTGACATTCTGTTTAACTTTAAAATGGCTGCAATGCATTTATTTTCATATACTCTTAAAAACAGAATTATTTTATTTTTAGCCTTTTAAGTGATATCAAACAACCTAACTCTTTTAATTTTTAAGAATGATAACATATTTTATTGATTTTGTTCATTATTCATTCCTGCATAATTTACTAATGCTTGGACCTAAATTTCGAAAATAATTGCCTAATATTCGAAGAATACATCAATTCAAAACCGAAGAGGAAAGCATTTTACAGTCAGTACAGCCAAAAGACAAATTGACAATGTCACAACTTTCACAGAGGGGTAAAGAAATTCAAAAATATGGGAAGTGAGTGCCAGTAAAGAATATTTCCATGGAGTTTCTTGCGATCTACAATATTTTGTAGTAAGTGAAAGATGATAATAGGAGAAAGGCTAAGGTGAAATTCTTGAAAAGAAAACTTGTTCAATCATACGAGTGGCTAAGATGATGTAGAGGAAATAGAAATAGTTTACTTTTTAGAGCTCAATAATTTTGGATGTGATCCATTTTAAAGTACCGAAGGGGAAAAAAAGAGATTTTCAAATCCTCTAGAAATTAAAAAAAAAACTATGAGGGAAAAGAAGTTATCGATAGAAAGAAATAAAATCTTATTTTAATTGCTTTTCTTTTGCGTAGATTTGTATTTACAAATTTTAAGGCTATTAGACATTCGGTCAAACACATTTATAGATGCTACCAAAAAAAAAAAAAAAATATATATATATATATATATATATATATATATATATATATATATCAAAGGAAGTGCTGCAGAGTTGCAAGCGCCTAGTGTTTCTGTTATTTTATATATTACAGCTAGTGTACACTGAGGATGTAGACTACTTGAACAAAATTCTAGGTAGCACACAAAATTGTTATATTGATGTTAAAAATCAATCTTTATATACGTTTTGTATCGCCCTTGCTTTTAAACATCATAATTAGCATATTAAAACTATATTTTATAGTGGCCTAATTATTGCTATATGGTCGAATTATTTTGGGGGTCCTCATAGGCTGAGGGACCCCTGGTATAGCCCTAATGGCAAAGAAAGCTCTGCTTTTGTGTAAACTTATTTGTTTGTTTTACTGCATAATTCTGAATTCTTTACCTTAGGATTTATAGGAAATTTAGAAATGTCCGTCACCAGGGTGTTCTAATTACTGTAATTTTGTTATTTTAGTAATATTTTTGAAACCAAATCTCATATGATAAATGGTTATTCATTATTCCTTGACCCCAATTTAAATTTATGAATAATTTGCTTTCAGAGAAGAATCTTCTATTCAATTTAGTTATACCATTAAATTCAGCTTGAACAAATCAATAAACTAGGAGAAAATATTTTTTAAATGGATATTTTGTGTTGCATGTTTGTAATATCAGTCAGTCGTCAATATGTCAGTCAGTTACCAACTTGTCGTTAATAATGTAAATATTTATTTTAGCAATACAGTGGTCGCCGCTTACATGAATTATGTTTGGCAATTAACTGGCATTCACTGTATTAAATTTAACAAATGTATTTTCATTACTTAGCTTTTATGTAAAATTATTTATAAGTTTTGCTTAATTTTGAACATTTGCATTAGTATATTTAGAAAATTTCAGAACTGTCAGTTAGTTACCAAGCCGTTCTAATTACTGTAATTCTATATTGTAGCAAAATTTTCCAACTCAAATGCCATAGGCCTAAAGTTTATTCATTGTTCTTTGATCCTGATCTGAATTTAATAAAAAATTCCTTTTACTTTTAGAAAAATATCTTATTAAATCAGTATTACTTTCTACACAGGTTGCATTCATGTCAGTCACTTACCAAGCTTTTAACATTTTTTCTAAAATCACCCAATATGTATTTTGGAAATTCAATTATACCATGAAATTCACCTCAAGCAGTACAATAAAAGAGGCGAAAATATATTTTTAAAAATTAATATTTTATGGTTTATGTTTCAAAATACTTATTGTTTTGCTCTGTGAATGTCAGTCAGTTACCTGTGGAATCGCCCAACTACGTTGTAATGTATCACTCATTTATATGAAAAGTTACGCAAGAATTATCTGTAACGTTACAGAGAAATCGTTTAAAACTTTACAAAATAGTAAAAATAAGCTTTCATCAAACTTGCTTGGAAGACAACAATTTTTTACTATAAGTTGACTTGTACTTCACGATAATAACTATTCGATGGTTTAAATAATACGAACCTACACTGTTAAAACTACAGGTTGCATTTGGCACCTTTCAAAGGTGAAAAGCTTGTTCAAAGCGGCACCTTATACGGTGCTGAAATTGCACCCTTAACACGGGCGAAAAACTGGCTTCCTTAACCCAGAGTGCACCGCTGTGAAAAATGCAACCCTATGGCAGAACATTGGCACCTTTTCTGTTTCCTGTTGCTGACCACCTCCCTCCCTCCCGGTGTTATGTGCATTTTTTAATACAATTGCGTACATTATTATTTATTGTTTTGAGTTACAAAAAACTAAGTCTCGGTACATTTTCCACATTGAATAGTTCTGAAAATG
This sequence comes from Uloborus diversus, assembly GCF_026930045.1. NCBI lineage: Eukaryota > Metazoa > Arthropoda > Arachnida > Araneae > Uloboridae > Uloborus > Uloborus diversus. The sequence continues at coordinate 44,564 of NW_026557885.1, read as the reverse complement.
ATTAAAACTTGTACTTTAAGGCATTTGATCACATTTCAACTTTCGAACATAGTTTAGAAGTGTTCATGACTTTAATTTGTCTGTTCGTGCACTAATTTTCGTACATCCACTTGGATTGCTCAGTAATTTTAATATGTTATTGACATTTACTACAGCGCGATCGTACCGAAAATGAAGAGCGTAGGTACTATTTGTAAATCATTTACACGAACAAAAAATACTCAATTATATTGCAATCATAGAAAACTAAAATCGTTTCATAAACGTTCAAAATTTTAATCAAGAACAACTTATTAATACAAACGTATATATGATTCCACATTTGAACATCCGTATAGAACATAAATAAGCAATCTTTTTCGATGTGAAGTCTTTCGACAAATTGAAAGCGAAAACAAATTCTAACGATCTATTCATTCTTACTATTACTAGAGTGACGAAAAAAGCTCAGTCATTCGCGTCAAACAATAACAGTGACATGAGATAATAAGTAAAAAAATTGAGACGAAGAATAAATTTCATTTTCAAACCGCTTTTTTTTTTTTTTCGTGATCTTCTGTTTTGTTTATACGCAGCACCGTTAGAAGTTCCGTTCACTTACTGACTGCATCGCATTGTTAACAATAAACCTCTTAGTTAAAAATCCAGAAGATCCCTGAAAATACAAGCAAGTAAAATCACATATTCAAAATTAGTAGTTGAATTAACTTTTGAAATAACATCTAATTTAAGCGTTTTGATTTTAAATGTTACTTATTCAGTGCTGATAGCTATTTTTAGGTAAAATTTATGCATGATAGAAATGTACATAACGGCAAACTGAAGAATCAAAGTACTTTGAAACACTTTTAAATGTATTCAGTAAGTTACCGCTCCATAGCCAAGGCTAAGGCAAAATACATGAAATACACCGACAGCTCAGTCAATTCCAGTGGAGGACTGCAGTTTCGTGCTTATTAGCACTCATCAGCCCAGCATAGGAAGTGAATGAGCTGGAGGTAGAAAACCTGTTAAGGAAGCCAAGAGTGCCAAACAAACTGGTAGCCAATATATAATTAGCACTGACCAGACGAGTGACCGAAGCAATGTTTCGGTTCACCGCAAGATTGAAGGCAAGGCATGGTATATTCAGTAAATTACCGGCCCCCATAGCATGGGCTAAGACAGAAATACATGGTGCTAATTCTATATTAGCTACCAGTTTGCTTGGCACTCTTGGCTTCCTTAAGAGGTTTTCCACCTCCAGCTCATTCTCTTCCTATGTCGGGCTGATGAGTGCTAATAAGCACGAAACTGCAGTCCTCGGCTAGAATTGACTCAGCTGGCGGTGTATTTCATGTATTTCTACTTTAACCCTGGCTATACCATGCCTTGCCTTCAATCTTTGAGGTGAACCGAAACATTGATTCGGTCAATCGTCTGATCAGTGCTAATTCTAGATTAGTTAACAGTTTGTTCGACACTCTTGACTTCCTTAAGAGGTTTTCCACCTCGAGCTCATTCACTTCCTATGCCGGACTGATGAGTGCTAATAAGCACGAAACTGCAGTCCTCGGCTGCAATTGACTGAGGTGGTGGTGTATTTCATGTATTTTTAAACATGTTCGGAAGCCTTCAAAGCTACACTATGATCAAATGCCTGTACTTTCGCGAAATTTCGAAGAGTAAATTGCAGAAACCTTTAGTTTTAATCCAGTTTCGTACTTCATTCAATGTGGAAGTGCATCTACGTTGTTACTTCCTTAGTCCGCCATTGATTGTGGTTGAACGATGTCAGAGCGCATGCGCCGACGTATCACCCTTGCGTTTAGGAGTTCCTTCTTCACATTTATTAGCGTCATTCATCTTATTCACAATTCCTAGCCTACATTGCACCCTGATGCACCGTGTTTTCACCCCAGGGAGCCAAATAGTTCTTCAGAGGCATCCGTAGTTTTAACAGCGTATTAAATGATCAAGTTAGTTTTTTTTTCTTTAAGTGTTTTCAATTATCGCTTATTCAATATTTCTCAGGCTCATTCTTTCTCACATCCAGAGCTGTGGAGTCGGAGTCGGTGTTGGACTGATTTTGGGGTAAAGGAGTCGGAGTGGTTAGAAAACAGGCCGACTCCGACTCGGGGCTTTTCCTTTTCTTTGATTTTCACTGACTCTCCTTGCAAGTTTTTAAAACAGACTACCAATTGGTTTGATTACATAATATGTATAAAGACCTGCTAACAAGAAAATAACTGTCATTGGCAACCAGCTGGCTTGACTGTTCATCTAACATTCTGTAATAGTTACCTACGCCGCCCCATAGATCAGTGTCGCCCGGCGTGGACCAGTCCTTCTCAAGAAAGGTTTTTTTTTTTTTTTGACTTAGCGAAAAAAAATTTTTTTCTCTAAAGTTACAACTTTTAAAAATTGAAAGCACACGTTTTGATCAATGTCTATCTGTTAAACATTAAAACGGAACAAATTAATCGTTTTCAATTTTTAAAAAAATAGTACTTTTAAGTAATCTCACTTTTAAAATCGCAACTTTTGGAAAATTTATTTTTCAAATTGAATTTCTAACGTAGTATGCGTCTTGGATTTACAACAAAATACAACGCGAAAATTTTATAATTAGGAATTAATGTTTCAATCTCTATTTAGGGATTTCTCCCTTTTAGAAAAAAATAAAAATAAATAACTAAAAAAAAAATCCGGAGTCGGAGTTGAAGCCGGACGCTTCAAATTCCAAGATTCGGAGTCGGAGACGGCCATTTTCCTTTCGACTTTGTATCCTTGCTCACAACCAACGTACATTGTTAAGAAAGTCCCAGAAGATAATTTATTCAATTTCCATTTCTTTTTTTTCTCTTTGAAGTCGACCTACCAATGCACTACTTTCCGATACGAGGGTACATGGAAAAAAAGACATTCAGTGTTACCGGTGAAAGTCAATCTTCTCCAATTTCGGTCTCTCACGCTAATATATATATACATATATATATATATATATATATATATATATATATATACTGCCGTGGGCAGGTAAATGGCACTCTGCAGAAATTAGTTTTCGAGATATTTGAAGAAATGCTTTTTGGATTCAATACTAACCATAGGGAAATGTTAGAAGACTTGTTTTTCGCCCCTTTTTTCTGCAGAAAACAAATAAACAAGCTTGTACACTAAAGCTTAAGCACAACAAATGACAAAAAAATGCAAAAAAAAAAAAAAAAGAAGAAGAAGAAGAAATTGCTGTTACTGCCCTTGACCGGCCCACGGCAGTATAAACTTGTGTTTGTGTGTGAGTTTGGAAAATATTATCAAAATGAGCATTAAGTATATGAGTTCTTGAAAAAAAATATAATGCTGTTTCAGCAATATACCTCGTAAAGAAAAAATATCTAAACAATCAAAATGTCTGATTAAGGAAACAATGACATGGAAATGAATGGAAGCAACAACAACTTACTTTAAAAGGAAAATTCTTTATAAAAAAATTTTTTTTTATTTTCAGAGTGAAGTGAGAAGTAATAAATTTGTTTGAAGAAAAAAATGAACGAGGTTAAAGAACTAAAGAAATGCAGTTATAGATAGAGCATGTAGTGTTGTTTCCTGGTACAAACTCTTTTTCTGATTTGTAGCCATTAGGAGTTGAAAGTTTTAACGTTATAATTTACGTTAACTCAGCTGGGGCTAAAAACTGCGAATGTTGACTTTAGAGACAGCGATATAGGGGAGATCTGTGATGATCATGGCTGTTGTTATTACTGTTATCTGTAGTAATTGTTGTTGTTGCTATTATTATTACTGTCATTATCAATGCAAATATTGTTGTTGCATCTCCCCCATTACGGAATAGAGGGCGCTATTAGAGCGCGGGAAGAATGTACTTCCACTTCAACTTTAGTCATCCATTCTTGAACTTTCTGTTGTCCTCGTGTTCTTGTGTGTGCCGTCGTTCTTGTGATGTGTGTAGTGATGTGGATCGGGTAAATACCCAGCGGGTAGGTAAATATTTTTTGGGTATTTACCCGGGTATTTACCCAAGGCCTGGGTAAATACCCAAAAACTGGGTATTTTATAAAAAATGCAAAAAAGTGAATGAGAATTTTTTTTTAAATTCTGAATATGAAATAATTGGTAAAACTGATATATACATATGTATTACACAGTTTATAATATTTTTTATTGAAAGACTTGATGAAATCATGAAAGAAACATATCGTGAACCAAGGAATCTTTCTTTTCAATGTCATAATTGGAGAAGTGTAAGCAATTCATTATGAACTTCAGGATTTCAAAATTACAATCTAGGTTAGTCTTATCCAAAATGAAAAAAAAAGGAAGCATGAGGGATGTTTGGAAGAATAAACTGAGAAGTTATTAAGACACTATGGTGTTATTTTTTTTTTATTGATATTTAAGTGATAACATGGAAAATATAGAAACAGTTTTCACATTAATAAGCAAAAAAAAAAGCAAATTTTTTTTCTGTTGCCTTGCTCATTTGCATTTGTTCCCCTGTAGGGTGGGAAGGTAAATATTTTTTTTTGGGTATTTATCCGAAGGCAGGGTAAATCCCCTAGTAATTGCGCATTTTGCAAAAAAATTTTAGGTAGTATTAAAAGGTGACTATTTTCTTTTTTAAACATAAACCCTAAAATAAAAGATTAAAAATTTTAAATGAATTTTAAATGTTTATATATATATATATATATATATATATATATATATATATATATATATATATATATATATATATATATATATATATATATATATATATATATATATATATATATATATATATATATATATATATATGTGTGTGTGTGTGTGCATGATACAGAATACACCTGATCAATTGAACTAAGTTTGGAGGAAATTTCTGCATAAGATATAGGTAAATAAATAGTAATAATAAATTGAGCGACATTTCGTTACATTTTGATGTCATGCAGGGATATATTACTGGGTTATAAAAGACTAGGACCTTAAAAAAATTGATGTTTGCTTTTTTTTTTGTTACCAGTTAAGCTTTTTTTCTTTTTGTAGAATGGCTTTTTATATCTGAAATTTGGTTATCAACGTTGATTAGGCATATCCAACACATTTAATGTGAATATCATATTAGATTGCTAAGCTGTTTCACACAATAATTCTTTAAATATGTGATCAAAATACAATTTTTGGGCAAAAATTTATTGTTTTGTATATGATTGGTTGTATATATACATAATGGAATACATACAGAAAAGTATTTTAGTTGAATATAAATTTTTGAAATAAATACCCGGGTATTTACCCATTTTGGGTATTTACCCGGGTATATACCCTGGGTATTTACCCCTAAAAATAAATACCCGGGTATTTTACATCACTAGATGTGTGTAATAAAAGCCTTTACAAAATAATGCTTGGGTCCTCCTTAAATTAAATTAAACTTGACCCTACTCGTGTTCCAACATTTCTGGCGCCCAACGTAAAAAGAAAAAAAAGTAAAATGGAAAAAAGCTGCCTGCTTCAGCGTAAAGTGCTACGTTCAGCAGTAACAAGAACGATAACTGAGTTGGATAACTGCTTCACAGCAAACGATGTCCAATCTGCTTCACTGGCATATGCCAAACTTGAGGAAAAGACGAAGCGTCTTTTTGAAAATGACGAATTCGTCATTAGTTACCTCTCTTCAAATCCGGATTCGAACGCGGAACCGGACAAGATTGTGGAGAATGAACTTGAGCAAATTGAGAATTACCGGGATAATTTTACATCTGCGACAGTTCGTTACCAAGACTTTTTAAAAAATTTTGAAAATCCAGTACAGCAAGAACGAAACGTCCCCCCGTCAACAGAACGTTTGAGTATAAACTTACCGAAACTGCAATTGACTGAATTCGATGGAAATATCAAACAATGGTTTTCTTTTTGGTCAATGTTCCAAAAAATTGACGAGGATCCAAAAATTGAGGATGACGTTAAATTTGCGTATTTAATGCAAACAACAAAAGGTAAGGCTTTTGATTTTGTTCAGTCTTATCAAGTGTCTAAAAGTGGTTATAAAGTTGTTATCAAAAACTTGAAAGCACGTTTCGCGGATGATAAAATGCTTATTGAATTATATGTACGCGAACTGTTGAAATTGGTTCTAAATCAATCTCAAAATTTGTCTTTCACTAACTTAGTTGATCAGTTAGACACTCATTTGCGCTGTTTAGAAAACTTAGGTGTGACTAAGGAAAAATACGCATGCATGCTTTATCCTTTAGTCGAAGCCTCTATTCCTGAACAAATTTTAATAGCATGGGAAAGAGAAAGGAATTCAATTTCTCGTAACAGTAATACAAATTCGCATGACCTCGACCTTTTAATTCAATTTCTCCGATCTGAAGTTGTTAGCGCTGAACGCTTGCGTATCGCCAAATCATTTTGTTCGGTAGAAAAAGATAAAAACAAAATTCTGAGTATAAAAAATAAAACAGATGATACTCGCGATTTACATAAGTCGGCGCCAGTTTCAACGGCTTCGACTCTTGTAACCCAAACAAAAAATGAAAGGAAAGGATCGAATTTTTACTGTTTATTTTGTTCGAAAAAAACTCATCGCAGTTGCGACTGCTTTACGGCTCAAAAAATGCCCTTGCAAGAAAGAAAAAAGAAAGTAATAGAAATGAAAGCGTGTTTATCATGCCTTAGAATTAACTGTCGTGCAGATAGATGCGGAATGAGTGTCCGGTGCTTAGTTTGTGCGAAAAAACATTTTCCAATTTTGTGTCCAAATTTAGGTAAGGAAAATGAAATTTATTTTTCTTCTTCGGGCAAAACAGAAACTAATAGTGTCACCAGCAATAGCTCTTCCGGCTCGACAGATGTTTTATTGCAAACACTTAGAATTAAAGTATCGGGCCCTTCGAAAACAAAAATGGTGCGTTGTTTGTGTGATTCTGCATCACAAAGGTCTTACGTAAATCGCAAACTCGCAGAATTTTTGAACTTAAAAACTGATCACTCCGAATTTCTTAAACATAGTTTGTTTGGCGGTGTTGAAACAGAAAAAATTCAACATTCCGCATTTAAGTGTGAACTACAAGAAATTCGGGGAAATTTTTCGTGTGAAGCGATACTGTTAGATAAGGATATAATTTGTGGCAAAATTCCAAAAATAAGTAAATCTGATGCCGAATACTTCACTAAAAACGGAATCTTTTTATCGGATGTGGAAACCGATGATTCTGAGATATCAGTTTTATTAGGTGCTGATTATTTGGGAAAAATTTTAACTGGTGCCATAAGTAAGCAACCCAATGGCTTGACCGCTGTTCAAACTTATCTAGGGTGGGTAGTTATGGGTAAATCGGTATCCGACGCCACTTGTTCTAATCATGCCATGCCTATAATTTCATTGCTAAACGCTAGCAAAATTTGTGACCTCTGGTCATTGGATGTCCTAGGTATACGGGACCCTGTAGAAAACAAAACAAAAAGGGATATTGATGATGAAACCGTTTCTTTTTTTGAAAAAACTGTTAAATTTTGTGATAATAGGTATGAGGTAAATCTTCCATGGGTTGAAGGGCATCCAGAGTTACTTGATTTGCGATTTCAAGCAGAAAAACGCCTCAAAAATATGTCTTCTAAACTTATTTCCTCAGGAAAATTTGATTCTTATGACAAAATTTTGAAAGAATGGGAACAGTTGGGAATCATAGAGCAGGTCACGAGTAGCGTTAATGGGGAAAACTTATCTGAACAGAGATGCCGGTATTTACCTCACAGAGCCGTCTTTAAGGAATCTAGTCTTTCGACAAAAATACGTCCAGTTTTCGACGCTTCTGCAAAAGACGAAAATTCAGTTTCCCTGAACCAATGCTTAGCTACTGGACCAAACTATATTGAAATGATCCCTTCCATTTTGAATAAATTTCGCAAAGATAGATTAGGCGTCATTTCAGATATTCGCAAAGCATTTTTGCAGATTTCAATTTCCCCTACAGACAGAGACTTTTTGCGATTTCAGTGGTGGAAAGATTATGAAAAACGCGAAATTGAAACGTATAGGCATTGTAGAGTAGTCTTTGGACTTTCTTCGAGTTTATTTTTGCTCATGTCTACGATTTATCATCATTTAGATAAAGAAAGTAGTAATGAAGTTGCAGTAAAATTGAAAGATTCTTTCTATGTCGATAATGTTGTTGCTAGTGTTCAAAATGAGATAGAACTTCAACAGTTTCGAACAACAGCTTGTCAGATTATGTCAAAAGCGGGGTTTCAGCTCACGGGTTGGGTATTCTCCTCAAAGTATCAAAACGGGGAAAAAACAAAATGCTCGGTACTTGGTCTTTTATGGGATCCAAGTGCGGATTTGATATTTTGCGATCTCGGCAATGTTTCGACTGAAATCAACGATTCGTGTTCAAAACGGCAACTTTTGTCAATTTCGCAAAAGATATTTGACCCGATCGGTTTTACAGCACCCGTGACACTCATTCCAAAACTTCTAATGCAAAAAGCGTGGAAAAATTATAGGCTGACATGGGATCAAAAACTGCCGCCTGAAATTATCGAGGAATTCAAAAATTGGCTTGCTAGTTTGAAATTTTTGGAATTAATTCAAATTCCGCGTTACTTTGGGGGTTTAGTTGATGAGTCAACTTCCACAATGCATATGTTCAGTGATGCAAGTGGGAAAGCCTTTGCAGCGTGCGTGTTTTTGAGAATCGAGTGCGGTAATGAAGTTCGGATTAAATTAGTGCAGGCAAAATCACGCGTTGCCCCTCTAAAAAAGGATCCCGTCACCAAAATGAAAACTGAAATGTCCATCCCAAAACTCGAACTCTTGGCTGCAGTAATCGGCACTCGTTTAGTTCAGAACGTCAAAACATCACTGAATATCGAGAATATCCAAACTTTCTACTGGACTGACTCGAAAGTTGTGCTCTGTTGGATAAAAAACTCAGGAACTTGGAAAACATTTGTGCGTAATAGAGTTAAAGAGATCCATTTAAGTTCGTCAAAAGAAGAGTGGAATTTCGTCCCATCACAGATGAACATTGCAGACATCGCGTCCAGGGGATGTAATGCACAAACCCTCTTCAGTCTTTGCTGGTGGGAGGGTCCCATTTGGTTGAAAAATCGTGCATGCTGGCCAGACACCCAAGACTTTGATTTATCAGATGGCTTGGAACTCGCTTCTAGAGAAAAAATACCAACAGTTACGACGAATATCACTCTAAACGATTTGGAATCTAACTTCCTGGAGTGGAGTAAGCGAATTTCAAGATTTTCTACCATCATACGAATTTTGGCCTACGTGAAAAGATTCATCTATAATATAAAATCAGCAGTGCATGGTAAAAGAAACAATCTTCTTCATGGACATCTGAGCAGAGAAGAGCTCTCCAAATCGGAGCTCGAAATTTTCCGTTTGATACAAAAAGAGACCTTTGTCAAAAACCGTCGACTTATTCCTGCTAACTTTGTGGTTAACTTTGATTCTGATAGCCTCCTCAGGGTGGAGACTAAACTTTACTCTACAGATAACGAAGATTATTTTAGAAAACCGATACTGTTGCCGGACAAGCACGAGCTTGTTTGCAAACTCATCGAAGATACGCATCGAACGTATAATCATGCAGGTGTACAGACACTCGTTTCCATCTTACGAGAGAAGTATTGGATACTGAGATCCAGGAGAACTGTCCGATCTGTCGTGTCCAAATGCGTTATTTGTCAAAGATTTAAGTCAAAACATGCCACTTCTGTGTTTGCACCTCTTCCTGAAGATCGTGTGAGAATGTCAGCTGTGTTTGAGACAACCGGCGTCGACATGGCTGGCCCTCTGCTCCTACGAAATCGTGTTAAAGTCTGGATAGCAATTTTCACATGTGCAGTTTACCGTGCCGTTCATTTCGAACTTGTCTCGGACATATCAACCCAAAGTTTTCTTCTTGCATTAAGAAGATTTATCGCACGTCGAGGTCGAGTAACAACAATTTACTCTGACAATGGTAAAAATTTCGTTGGACTAAACAATGAGCTCCAGAACATCGATTGGAGTGTCATTATTTCTCACTCGGATTTGAAGAAGATCTCTTGGCACTTCAACCCTCCAACCGCCGCTTGGTGGGGTGGTTGGTGGGAGAGGGTAGTCCGCATGTTGAAGGAATTGCTGAGACGCAATGTAGGAAAAGCTTGTCTCCAATATGATGAACTTCACACCGTCGTGTGTGAGTGTGAAGCCCTGCTAAACAGCAGACCCATCACTTATCTCTCGGAGGACCCCTCTGATTTAGTAGCTATAACACCATCTTTATTTTTGCAGGATCAGACTGAATTCTGCGTCGAAGACTTAGAGCAGAATGACTTGAAAAACCTTCGCAAACGTGCGAGGCACCTCCACGCCGTTAAGCAAAAACTTAAAATTAGGTTCCAAAAAGAATATCTCTCCCTTTTAAGGCAGACCAGCAAAGGAGTACAAACTCCACTAGCTGTGGGAGATATTGTCTTAATCAGTTTGGATAATAAAAAACGTGTAGATTGGCCTTTAGCCAAAATTATTGAAATTTACAAAGGGCGTGACGGTGTCTCCCGCGTTGCAAGATTGAAAACTCAGAGTGGTGAACTGGTACGACCATTTCAACGTTTGTACCGCTTGGAAACTTCAGGTAAAATTTCTAAGATTATGAGAGAACCAATAACCACCAGAAGTGGTAGGATCGTTAAACCTACGACACATTGAGCTGATATTTTAAATATTTTAATGTCAACCTCTACATTTGAATGTTTTAATTGTGTACTGTAATTTAATTCAGTGTTATATTTTGTGAGTTAACTTTAAAAACAAATGTTTAATTGTCTAGTTATTTAAATTTATAAGTTTAGGTTAAACTTAAACTTTTGTGGGCGGAGGATGTTGCATCTCCCCCATTACGGAATAGAGGGCGCTATTAGAGCGCGGGAAGAATGTACTTCCACTTCAACTTTAGTCATCCATTCTTGAACTTTCTGTTGTCCTCGTGTTCTTGTGTGTGCCGTCGTTCTTGTGATGTGTGTAATAAAAGCCTTTACAAAATAATGCTTGGGTCCTCCTTCCATTAAATTAAACTTGACCCTACTCGTGTTCCAACAATTGTTGCTGCTCCAAATGAATTTCGGTTGAAATATAAAAAAATCTTCAGCTAAAGACTAGCGGAAATTTTTTTAAATCAAAGATAGAAAATTGTCTAACCCTTGATTTTTTCACACAATAGTATACCCTGAAAATAAATAGACAGAACACATCACACATCACGTTTTCTTTTTATTAAAAACACAGCAATGCCGTTCAAAACATACATATACACTCTAAACAGCGCCAAACATGCGACACCAGATATTTATGTTGAGGTGCAAGGATCATTTATCGTCAAACTCGTAACAAAAAGTAAGTTCTACGTGCAGCAAAGAAAAAAAAACTTTGGATTTAAAGAAAAAAACTACGCACTTTTTCTCGATCTGAATATGTATGACTACCGTCCAATGATCAGGTCCCATGTGGAGTGCGCAAGAAATGCAAGATCCTGCAGCCGATGCGTGACAATTTTGCGTATTCAACAGGGCGGCTTCAGGGGCGCAAGCGGGGCGTGTAATTGCAGCCGGGGCGCCGTTATTATTCATGCAGAGGGGGCCACAGATGGTCCCTCAAGGCATCTCCCTGGCACTGACGAAGTGGGTAGCCTGTGAGACAATGTCTCATCCGGTCAACTTGATCTCTTGGACGGAATATTTATATGCACTTGTACAAGAGGGTTCCTTTCTCTCTCTCTCTTTTTCTTTTTTTTTTAAATTCTTTTCTCATGTTGTTGCAGTGTCAGCTGTCGTCTTTTTTTTCGGCAGATCTGCGTCTTTTTGGAAGTTGTTTCTTTTCTCTCTCTTTCTCTTTCCAAAGAAAAAAAAAACGCTGAGCGTAATTGACGATTTTTTTGTTGTTTTTAAATATTTTGTGATGAAATATGACTTGTCAAAAAAAATTGAAAGAACAGCGAAACCCTGATTTTACGCTCCTGTAATCTACTTTGTCTCCTCATTTTACGTTATTTTTTCCATCAATTCCCAGTTTTCCATATAATAATAAGTTTATTTAACCCGGATTGTAAACTTATTTTTTATGGACTTTCCCGCATTTTCGTTTTTCCTAGAAAATAATCTTAAAAAAAACTTTTATAAAATAAGCAATATTTTTCCTTTTGTGCTTTTTTAATGCTAATCCACGTAGTTGAAAGTTAATCATGAAAGCAGAAATGCATTCTACGCACTTCTGTCTTCGATCTAGTCAAAGTATTTCAATCTTAGAAGATGCTGCATTCATTTTGAATTCAGTGATTAAAAAACAATCCACTAATCCGGACTATTTTTAACTTCAATGCCAGGATTCACAACTAAATGTGTTAAAATGATCTTAAAATGGTATGGCTTTTCTGAATCAATTTATCTATCCATAAGAGCCCTTTAGACATTTATTAGCCCTTTCACGTAATATCTGCTTTTGATAAACAAGTAATTGGTTCTAAGTTTACCAACAACCTTATCATGCCCTATAAATTTTAAAAATAAAAATAATAAAAACCTCAAACTTTGCAAAAAAATAAATAAAAAGATGTTTTTTTAACGCATTACCCCATATGCCTGGCTCCGAATTTCTTACCGACAAATCACTTGTCCGATAGCTACTTTCCCACAGCAGTACAATTGAATCTGGACAAAAAAAAAATTACATCAATGAACAACGACGAAGCCGTAATTAAGTTGAACATTGAAACAAATTGCGTAGAACGTGGAAAATTCCATCCTTTCTAATCTTATGATATATAATATTAATATGTGTAAGTAATTTTCATCCCTTTAATAGGCAATTTACACGAAATTTGAGCTTAAAAAATGAATTACAAAAAAGTACATAATCCGAAATTTAAAAAACAAAAGCATAGGTGCAAACCACCGAGGCTCGAAGTAATTTTGTATAAAATTTCAAAGCTGTAGGTGCTGGGGTCTTCTGGACGCAGGCTCGTCACAGACTTCCTTTCAGAATTTCTTTGACCTTACTTTGTTTTAATATAAAGAGATATTGAATCCCATCGAAGCTGAAGATTTCATAAAAACAAATTTATAACGTATCTACAAAAAAATTATTTTTTTATTCTGTTTACAATGGAGACTTAGAAAAAAGATGTTCGAAGTGTTTTTTTTTTTCCCCGCAATTCTAAAAAATTCAAACAAGGCTCGCAAAACAAACCCCACAAGCAATGACGGATACGCATCGCAAGGAAAAGCGCTACACAATCATTCATTAAGAAGTGTTTTGGAAACACGAAGGACAATTTATAATGCAGCCGCAAGATTAATGAAAGACCACAGCTCCGTAAAATTAATTATTCTTCCCTTCCTTACAAACGGAAAGCAAAAGTTAAAAGATGATTGTAAAATGGCTACAGTTCTACATTGATTTTCATTACTGCTCGCCTGTGTTACGCAGCTTGAAGAAGTCGGGAACGCGAAATAAAGGAGCGATATTAATAACGACTGAAGGCGATAAATCAATTAATCGTTGCGTAACATATCAATTATGGTTTTGAATTAAATTCTAGAAAAACAATTAATATTCTTGCACTTAAACGTTTTAAATCATTTCGTTCTCTGCGTTTGTCACTTGAGTTGAATGGGGGGAAATGTTTCGTTGCTGTATTAATTTTCAAGCATTTAGAGATCAAAATAAATCGGCATGCTTTTTTTTACCAGAATGGTTTTTCAAATCAGTAGCTTAATTTTCTTTTTTGTCTGTTCGATCTGTAATTGATCACGTGCGCCAACGAAGTAAGACGATTGAAATTCTATTTCTTTGACTTGTTAAAACGTTTTGTAATTAAGTATATCCTTGCTGGAAAGATCTTTTTTTTTTTTGACGTTACTCGTTACATTAACAAATTAAAACGCTTCCATGATTGAAAAATTGAAACAAATTATCTACTAACAGCACTAACACTAATGCTGGAAATGCGCTCCTCTGCAGAGGTTAAACATCGGACTTGTTTCCATTTCTAGATGGTAACACGACTTCTAATATGATTCTTGACAATAATGTCATCGGCAAGTACAAGGGTTGTTGTAACTAAAGTTACCATATTTGGACCTATACGTAAAGTTCGTTCTAATAGACGTGAATCATTGGACACCATGAAGCAAGACTAGAACTAGAGCGCACGCTAAGGTTATTTTTCAGTCGAGAGGATGAAAACTGTTTTGATCACCACTGTTTGGCGAGCGCAACGGTCTAATACAGAGTGTCCTGAAATAGATTGACTGTTTTCAAAAATTTATAACGGGAAAACGGTGAATGATAAAAAAAAATCTATTATTGCTAAAAATTTATGTGGTGGGCCGTTTTTTTTTTTTTTTTTGGTTTAATTTTAAGGGTTAGTGTTTTTAGTTCCCCCAGATTACAATTTAAGAAAGAAAATAATTTCATAAAAAATACTTCTGTTTTGGAAAAGTACGTCAGTGATTTTCGTTAAGTATTTCCTTCATGTACCTATCAGTTCGTTCTGTATCATAAATAACAAAATTTAGAAAAAAGAAAAACAGTAAAAAAAAGCTATTTTTACTTATTTCATTTTTATGTTTTTTGGTTTAAAAGTGATTGATTAAAATTTCTTTTTACACACGATTTATCTCCAATAAAAATTAGTTATTTAGCTTTTCAATAGTATCGATGTCCTGTAGCGCCAGCTTATCGTTTTTTCAAGGAAAAAGTGTTAGGGGGGTGAGGCGATAGATGTCAGGCAGCCTCTAAAGTTGAGACACGGACTTAAAAAGGTTGAGAACCACTGGTTTAGATGGATTTGTACTTTAAGAACGAAAGCTTCCATACATAACAGACGTAGCTTTATTGAAATGTGTTGCGATGATCGTTGCTTGATCAGTAGGCTATAACTATTGGATTCATACTTTAAGGACGAAAGCTCCCAAACATAACTGACGTAGCTTTATTGAAATGTGTTCCGATGATCGTTGCTTGATTATTAGGGTAACTATTGGATTCATAATTTAGAGATGAACGCGTACAAACAATCCGTACAAAAGGAAAACGATATTTTAAAATTAAATTCTAGCTGAGGCGCGTGTGGTTCATATGGTTATGGTCGACATTTTGTGAAAACCACTAAAAATTGATTGTGAGCTTTTTTTTTCTTTTGTAAATATAATTATTTTAGTTTTTATATTTTTCTTTCGAAATAGCAAATGTTTTTTTTTTTTTTTTCATTATTTTGTATTTTATTTATAGTGTTCATTACGAACTATAACAGGAACAAACATTAAAATAGCGTATCATCATACGATATTTTAAAATGAAATTGTAGTTGAGGCACATGTGGTTCATACGATTATGACCGACATTTTAAAAAAATCACTAAAAATTGGTTGCGAGCTGTTTTTTGTAAATAAATCATTTTAGTTTTAATATTTTTCATTCAAAATATCAAATATTTTTCCATTATTTCGTATCCCATTCTAGATTGTTCATTACTGAACTTAATAAATGAATTAAAAATTCCTACCGAAGCCTAATTTTTTAACATTTTGATGAACTGATATTAATTTTATACCAAATAAAATTTCAGTTTTTATTTTGATTACAATGAAGCCTGAAAAGCAATTTAAAATTTTGACATAGTAATAGAATCACTTACGGTTGCAATAACTTTTATCCTTGATATACTATAACACCTGAAGACGTCCTTCATTTCAAGTGCGATTCTAAACTGACATCGCTGTGACGTCATTCATTGAATGTGCCGTTACAGACTCTTTCACGTCTCCGATGTGTCCTTAATTTCATATGCCGCTACAGTCTCGTTGACGTCCATAAGACGTCCTTCTTTTAATGCGTCATTACAGACTGACGTCTCCGAGAGGTCACTGGTTTCATACCCCGTTAGAAGGCGCGGATCCAGGATTCGGCTCAGGAGGGGGCACTTTTTTTTTCAATTTCGGCGCCCCCACACTCCTGGCGCCCCTCTCACCAAATGAATTCATAAAGAGGAAAAATCACATTTTTGTTTGTTACCCACATCGTCTTTACTTTTGAACATTCAACTATTCTCCCGCTACAGGAAAAAAATATTATGTAAAAATGCATTGCTACTGGAAGCGAAAAATAATTTAAATAAACTAATGTAGGACATAATGGGATTTTATAGTGGAGTTCCCAGAACGGATGTCACCTAGGACGTTAATTTGTGGTGCCCCCTCCTCCCCTAATCACTCGCCCCCCCCCCCCAAAAAAAAAAAAAACTTAGAACAAGGTATTGTGATTTGTTATTGCAATAAAAGTAATTGATCCGCATAACGTTTTCAGTGGAAACAATTGTTTTAGTATAGCCTTAAATAACAAAATGCAAAAATGCAAGCACGGATGCAAGGGAGAGGCGATGGGGGTGATAATTTGAGGGATTGTCCACCTGCCATAAACGCAAATTCAGTCGATCTTCGATGAAGTTATCGGAAGGAGGGTGGGGATTCTTCAAAAATAATTCAAAATTGTAGTCTTAAAAACGCGATTGCATTCCATCTGAAGTTCCAAGAAGAGCAGGTGCACAACTTGAAAATAATTTTTCTTTTTCGTTTGAAAGGGGGGAGCACTTAAAAAATTCCCCCAGACAGATAGTAAATATGTAATATATAACACACATACAAAAACTAACAGGACCGTTGGGAAGTCAAAACTAGGAGATGATCTTTGGTAAAGTTAAAGGAAGCAAATGTTCGGGGCCCTCCCCAGAAGTTTTTTGAAATTTATGGCTTAAAAACGTGATTATAGACTGCACTTGTGGATGTTAAAGAAAGAACTGTGGTTTAAGAAATGTCACCGATGCAAATAGGCTATTATCAAACGGTAAAAAAGTCCTAGAATGTCAAGAATTATTGAACTACTAGAATACCGATTTTTTTGAGTCGATTTATCACCCCCAGCCAATGTTTCAAAATTGAAGCTCCAAAAACGAAATTTTTGACAACCTGGAGATATTAAGGAGAGGGGGAGTTCCAGGGGGGACTCTTATCTGGATGTTTTTCGAAATTGATGTCCTTAAAACAAAGGTTTTTAGATTTTCTTCAATGATGTTAGAGAGAAAAATTCAGAGGTTCAACCCCTTAAAACTAGCAAAATTGTAGCTTTTAAAACACAATTTTTGTTATTCTTTATTGATATTAGAGGGACGGATTTTAAGGGTCACTCCCCAGGAATTTTTCAAAATTGAACTCTTAAAAATGCGGTTGTAGTCATTTTTGTAGGTATATTTGATAAGGTTAAGGGCCTGGTAATTTTTCGAAATTGAAGATTCAAAATCGCTATTTGGACGATCTTCGGTGTTAGATGACGGGGTGTTCGGGAGCTCTTCCTCCTGAATAATCTCTACAAAATTAAAGACCAGGAAACAAAATTTGAGACTACCTGTAATAATTTTCGATGGGGGGGGGGGAGCTTCACGCACAGTATTCTAGTTTTCAGATGGAAGGTGGAACAAATTAGCTGACCAAGAATCTGCAACTGTTAAAAGTTTTTAATTTAAAGATTTCTTTTTTAAATAATTAAGGTTTTTTCCTAACATTTCTTTTCCTTGATAAAATAACTTTTCTTTCCCTGAGATATATTCTTTTCTTCCTTTCAGTAAGAAAGAATACTTTTTAAGAAAAAAAAATCAACTCGGCATTCTGGGGTAGATACGGGTCCTGTGGACCCATCCTCTGGTTGCACCACATAAGAAGAATGTAAAGACTGCACTAGCGCAGCCAGAAATACCTTCTGGAGGAGGTTTTTCGATGAAAAATATTTTCTGGAGGGACTTTTTTAATCAAAAATACCCTTGGGAGAGGTTTTTTGATGAAGTGGATTTTTTGATCTAAAATACCTTTTAAAGGTGGTTTTTTGCTCAAAACAGCCCTTTCATGTGCATAAACTACTGTACTAGAATTGGCATTTATGTTAAAACCAATGGCTCTGAGGGGTGTTTTCACCTCCAAACCCCCTACTTCTAGATATTTTTCAAAACTTAAGTCATAAAAACGCAATTGTAAACTATCTTTTGTAATGTTGAAGGAAAGAATGAGATTTATATGTATTTTTTTGAAAAAGTTTTATGAAATTCAATTTCAGACGATCTTCGATGATGCTTCGCAGAGAAAGGTTAGGAGGCTCTCCCTTGGAAATTTTATCGAAAATAAAATTCTAAAGACGTAATTGTAGTATCTCTTTGATGACGTTAGGCGTTAGTGGAACTGTTTGGATTTGGAACTTACTCCCGAACATTTTTCGAAATTGAAGTTTCAAAAACGCAATTTTTGACGATCTTCGGTGATGGCAGAGAGGGGAGAGGTTCGCCCCTTCCCTCGGACATTTTTGAAAACTAAAATCATAAATGAAAAACGCAATCGCAAGCCAGCTTTAACGATAAACGAAGAAATGAAATTCTGAACTCTCTCCCGGAAATTTTTAGAAATTGAAGTCAATGATGGAATTTTTGATGCTCTTGGATGATGTTAGGAAGATAAAGGCTCCCCCGCAGTTTTTTTTATTACTGAATGTTAAAAAACGCAATTTTAGATGATCTTCGATAATAATCGGGAAAGGGGGTGGGGGGTGAGAGATCTCAAGCGGAAATGTTTCAGAATTGAAGACCTAAACCTGTGTTATTAACATGTAATCAGGATACGTAGTAAAGGTTGAATGATTAAAATCAATTGCTCCTCACTTGAAAAATTTCTGTATCCGCTGTTGAGAACGGGTAATTCTCATGATATTGCGCACCTCTCCGCACTGGCTGAGGAACGGTTAATGAAGTTAAAAAAAAATGTCTTTCTTTTGCACCCAGTTTCAAAACTTCCCTAAATTTAGAGGGACACTCATAAAATGCAGATATTGCTCCCCTAAGGGGCGCGCAGATTGCAGATTGCAGATTGTGGGCGCGATCCCCACAGATTGAGAATCGGTAAATGAACCAAATAATTTTTCCAAATGTCTTTCTTTCTTTTGTACCAAATTCCAAAACTTTCCCCCTAAATGTAGAGCCAAAACTTATAAGTTGCGAATAGTGCGCCTCCTAGAGGGGCGCAGAAGCGGCCCGCTTTCCGCAGGTTGAGAACCGATGAATGAGACACATAAATTTTCCAAGTATTTTTCTTTCTTTTGTACTTAATTCCAAAACTTCCTCCCTAAATTTCAAAGAAAACTCGTTAGTTACGGATATTACGCCTTCTAGGGGAACGCGCCCCACTCCCCACAGATTGAGAACTGGTGAATGAATCAAATAACTTTTCTGAATGTCTTTCTTCTGTACCCAATTTCAAAACTTTCCCGCTAAATTTGGAGGGAATTTTTTTAAGTTACGAATATTACGCCCCTAGAGGGGTGTGGAAGCGCCCTACTTGATATTGGTTTAGAATCGGTAAATGAGACAAATAAATTTTCTAAGTACATTTCTTTCTTTTGTCATAATTCCAAAACTCCCCCACCCCTATATTTAGAAGGAAAACTCATTATTTGCGGATATTGCGCCCCAGGGGACGTGCCCTACTCCCCACACATTGGGAACTGGTGAATGAACCAAATAAATTTTCCAAATGTCTTTCTTTTGTACCCAATTCCAAAATTTTCCTACCAAATTCAGAAAGAAAGCTCATAACTGGCGGATATTGTCCCCCCCCCCTAGAGAGGCACGGAAGCGCCCCACGTCATACAGGCTAAGAACTGGTGAATGAGACAAATACAATTTCCAACTATCTTTCGTTCTTTCTTTTTTGTATTTAAATATTCGTCTGGGGACGCCTTCGGCGCCCCCTTCCTACTGGCGCCCTTGATTTTCCCAGGGAGGGGCAATCGCCCCCATTGCCCCCCCCCCTTTGGATCCGCGCCTGCCCGTTACAGACTCTTTGGCATCTCCAAGACGTCATTTATTTCATGTGCCGTTACAAGCTCTTTGGTGTCTCCGTGGCATCTTTAATTTCACGTGGCTTTACAAACTCGTTGACGTCTACAAGACGTCACTTTTCATGCGCCGTTACACTCTTTGGCGTCTTCAAGACGTCAATCATTTCATACCCCGTTACAGAATCTTTGACGTCTCCGAGACGTCATTTATTTTATGTTTCGTTACAGGCTCTTTGGCTTCTCCGAGACATCATTCATTTCATGTGCCATTACAGGCTCTTTGACATCTTTGAATCCTCATTATTCCTTCTCAACGGTTTAGCAAAAATTTGGTTTAGTTTTCCTGAACGCTTTTTAAAAATCTACTTGCAATTGAAGATGTTGATACCTGTGGTATTTTTTTTTTCTTTGACAATCTACAATGTTGTAGTTTTTATGAAATGCACAACTCGGGGTATAAATGTGTACCATATCCATTTATTACTGAGAAACAGTGACGGGGAGATAAAAACACCCCCCAGGAGGCATTAGTTTTAACATAAATGCGTATTCTAACACAGTAGTTTAAGCATATGAAAGGACTGTTTTAATCGCGAAAGTTCCTTAAGGTATTTTTGACCAAAAAACCTACCCTGAAAGATATTTTGGATCAAAAACCCCTTCAGAAGGTATTTTTGATCAAAAAACACCTTCCAGAAGATTTTTCTGACTGCGTTAGTGCTGAGAAACCAAATACCTTTTCTAAGTTCCTTAATGAATTAAGCATAATTTTCATTATACATAATTTCCTTCGTAAAAAACAGTTTTAAAAAGAAGAAATAAGCATCTCGTTCATTTCAAATGAGCATAAATTTTAATCCTTCTAATGATCTTACAGATATGTCTCACTCTTTGAGCTTTTAGCGCACATTTAAAACAAACATAAAATTTACCTGATTACTCCTGACGCTGTTAATTGTTCTTAATGAGGATAAATCAATCAACATTCTCCAAAATAACGGCAGTTTTGCGTGAATCATCCACCTCGAAGCCTCACGTACGATTCAAGACATTAATGCGTAAAAGTTCTACGTATGAATCTATCGTTCTTAATGTTCGAATAAAATCAACCATTTGCCACACACATTTGATTCCAAAGCATCACGTCTGGAGACGTGACCCAAAGAATGCACTGGGAACTGACCTTTGACGATTGCATCTCAATTCTACCTGACGATATCTAACAATGCGATTTCGGATTCGAATGCCCATTTAAGAGCATCCCTGCCCATCTATGGGGAGAACATCAGTGACAGTAACAAACTGACAAATCACGTAGTTCTGTAACGACATAATCTCCTTCGATATGTTTTTCCCTGCCCCAACATTCGAATAAATAATAACCCCGGTAATTACTGTTGTTCGTGGAAAGCTTTCTATTGCTTTTTATTATAAGTTCTCTTGCCCTCTTTTCTCCCATCATTCTTTTTATTCCAAGTCTCGAAGTTTGGCGGTTCCTTTAGTGTCCGCCATTTTGAAGGGTCGTTCGCCAGCAGCGTTTTAGATTATAATTTAGTCATGGTCGAGACTGTGTGTTCAATAACCTGTTTAAAATTCGTTGTAAGTCCAATTCAGAAAGTGAAAGATTTGGGTTGTAGTTTTGCAAGTGATGAAAGGCGTTTTTATCTTCGGCAGAAGACGTGAGACGGCTTTAACTAAACGGACTGATTGAAAGCCGTTGTGATTGTTATCGCATCTGCGATCAGGAAGTTAGGCAATTTTCTTCTGTAATTGCTCAATTTTATAACAGGATGCGATAGTTATGAAACACTTTAGTGGCAATGAAGCATCTCATCAGATATAAAGCTGTGAAAGCGACTGTCAAATTATTTTAAAATATCACTGGTTGAAAGAACCAAAGTTCTTCTTATCGCATACACATTCTTCTCATCTACCAAAAATATTTTTATAAACCTTTCCTAAACCTAATTTTTCCTAAACTTATAACGTTTAAGAGTTATATTTAATTTGTTACAAGTTCATAAAATATTTCCTTATCATGAAAATTTCAGGTACTATATTTTCTAGAAATTCATATTTCAATGGGGATGTTTCCTTCAGTCAAAAGTACTACTTTTAGTATTCATAGAACGAGCAACAACAAAAAAAAAAAAAAAAAAAATTAATAAATAAATAAATAAAAAATAAATTAAAATAAATAAATAAATAAATAACATGGAACCGTAAAAAAACGTTTTATTTTCCTAACAGTTATTTTATATCTAATTTGTTTAAATGTTCAATTTTGGAAATAAGACATGGTCTTTATGACATCACAAGTGATGTACTTTTGCGCGCTACTCCATTGCCGCACTAAATGTTTACGTTTTGCTGTCATCCGTGCTGCCAGGTTATGATAATTTGTGCTTTGTGCTAATGGCCTCAGTGAATGACATTTCATCACTTGTGATGTCATGTGCAGAAGCGTAAAAAATGAATTTCAATCTGCGCACCGATTAAAATAATTGTTAAAAAAATTTAACTTTGTCAAATTATTTAAAAAGTTGTTAAATCCTTTGTTTTTAAACATGTTCCTTCAGAAAAAAAAACTGTTTAAATTTCGGAAACAATTTTCATTATAACTTAAACAGTTTATATAAAATGTAATTTTTTTTCAAAATAATACAAGTTTCCCCTACGTTTTTTTTATAAAAATAATTATTCCTCAAAGTATTTCGCCTCATCTGATTCGATGTAATAAATTTAAACTCCGATATATTTTTAATATTGTAATTTTACTTTTGCGTCTATTTTTCCCAAGTTTTGAAATAGTTGTTTTTGAAAATTCCGCAAATGCACAACTTCTTGAACTTTTCTTTTTTATTGTTCTATGTTCAATAAAATTTTTTGCAACCAAACAAGTTTTCCTTTTTATTTGAATTTTTTAATCATATTTTAAAACTACGTAGTGCAAGTTATCTATAACTCACTTAATAACAATTTTAAAAAGCATATCCTTATTTCTTTCCATAAAAAAAAGCACCTCCTTTTTGTCGAACCGAAATTTCTTTCCTCCTACTTTACAGTTTCAACCTTACTTTTTAATATCTTTAGAGGGAGAGGAAATTTTAAATGTCGGCAAAAGGTAGGATTGACCTTTTTTTTTTTTTAAATTCCAAAATGTGTAATTATTTCTATCACAATATATTTCTTCGTTCACTGTATTACTTACCCTATTAGCATTTGAAAGTTTTTTTTATCAAAAGTGTAGTTGCATTTGGGTTTTAATGAAAGACAAATCTTCTATTTACTTAAAATTATCGTGGCATAAATAATAAATTCCTGAGGGACATGAAGGTTTTTTTAATATAAGTATTTTCCTAATACTACTTAGCTTTTTCCTTCCATTTTCTTCAAATGTCATCTGTGAACAGTGATAGCCGAGTAAAATTGTTCCTCAGACTGTATGATATTCTTTCGACACAAACAGTTTTCTAATTTCTTGATCGCTCGTTAAATGTCGAAGATAAATGTTTGAATTATACTTAAATTCCTATGTATATTCCTTTTGTTAACTTACGTTCGAATAGTTTGGTCATTCAATGATTTATTCAAATAGAAGAAAATTTCATACAAATGTAACTCTCCGTAAAGTGCATTTTTCCTTTGTCCTTTGATTATGTTTTGATTAGACCTCGAAGATTTTTACCTATTGGCATCAACTTCTATTAATTAAGAAAAGTTATTGTTACTACTATAATGTAATGATAGCTTTGACGTTGATTTCGTCATTACTTTTCATAAATTTCAGCAATGTTTTCAGAGGTTTAAAAATTTACGTATAAAAATAATTACAATAATTACTCATGTTTACATTACATTTATTATCTAATATTACATTTATTATTAAATAAATCGTTAGAAATACCTTACAATTATCTAATGTAAGAGCCCTCTAATACCTTAATAACAAAGTATTTTGCAAAAAAAAAATAAATACTTAAAAATAATTAAATAAGTAAAAGATTCTCACCGATCCGTGAAATTTTAATTTTCTCCAGTCCGTGGGGAAAGGGGTTGAGAAAAGCTATTTTAAACTTTTTTTTTAAGGTATCAAATCTACCTTCCACAAAAATTTTTTGGATTATAAACTTTTTGATGGTCAAGTTTTGTTTTAAAAATGCAATAATTTAAAGTACATATCGAGAATTTGGGGGACTTAATACATTTGAAACTTTTTGGAAAACTTAACCCAATTAACGCTCGCTCTCACATTAAAATGTATCACGTTCACGATGCATACGAGCTCTTAAATAAATTGTTCATACTGTTGTTGGATGACTTTTGCATATTCATTTCGAAAAATATAATAAAATGCATTTTCAAGGACTTCAATGTTCAATTAGTTGGGAATAATACGATTTTCACTTGATTAAAACAAGACACTCTCAAAGTACACTGTAAAAAACACTTGAAAAATAATGGACAGCTAATATTTCTACTCTCTGCCAGAAGCATATCTGGCAACTAACAGCAAAGTTTCCCACTAAAAGATGGCACCCACCCTAAAATTAACCTGGAGCCTTTCTGAAGAATTCAGAAATCTTCCTAATAAAAGACGGTCATGTTTCTCAGAGACAACTTAGGTATAATTATAAAAAGTGCTTGACGCCTTCCTGATTTATCAGGAATGCTACTGAAACACATATGGTCGAAGCTAAAACAAAATTGCAAGCACCCACTGATCAAAATTTTGCCAGCAATTCTTGCAAAGCTGCAATATCCTGATACTGCATTTCACCCTTCTTAGTCAATCTGGATGGGAAATAATTCAGTTGAAGGCGAAGAATGTAATAAAGAAACTGATTTATTTTCAGACTGATAGCTAAAAATATTTTTCACTACAGTGAGAAGCACATGCATTCATACCACTTATAGTGATTCAAGAAGCTGTTTCGCAAATATATTTGTTTTTCACAGAAAACTGGTGGAAACCCGCGAAATTCGGCAACGTTGCCCGGAAATGATCTGTGACGGCTCAAATTTTTCTTGAAGTGTATTATAATGTAATTTATTCTTACAGACTGAGCATTTAATTAGTTACATAATTTTAAGAAACATTAACTTTGAGCCAAGTGTAACACCAAACAAAACAACATATTACGAACGAAATTTTGGTATACACAAATTTTGAAGTGATAAGGAACACTTTTTTAATGCTAGGAAATAAATAAATAAAATTAAGTAAGTATAAAGACATTAATACACTTAACCATTAGCATGCTATAACCACGTTTGTATAATTGAATTCTGTGTACAATGGTTTATAAAATGGTATTTTTAAATAATACACTTCTCCTTCGATCTCCCACTAATATTTTTCCAGCACAGTGCAAATCAGGTGCGATAAATAATATGGAATGTGTAATAAAGAGCTTCATAGCTATAACTTTTACACGTAAGTTGTAACTATGAAGCTCTTCATTACATAGGATAATGTACGCATACATGTAAATATATTTATATAACTTTTAATGCAATAGTACACACACACAAAAACTCAAAAAATAAAGAAAAAATCTCTCGAATAGTAAAATTGCATTTAAAATATGTTCTTCTTCAGGCAGAATTTTGATAAAGATTTTCTAGATTGTAAATTTGAACGAATTTTGGGGAACTTAACTTTTGCGTATATCCTGACACATCTACACATGAAATAGTTGTCAAGATGTGAAAATATTTGAAAATTTCTTTACAAGTGGAAATTTTCGCATCTTGCATACTTATCGCCAACTTTTACACATTCTTTTTTTTTTTTTTTTTTTTTTTTTTGTTCAAGCAATAGGACATTCTTAAAACCATCTCAAATTTCGTTATTTAAAAAAAAAAAAATCTTTCTATTGACATTCAATCAAACGCGACATTATTGTAATGCAAATTTTGCGCATTTCGATTGCATTAAAATTAAATTTAAGTGTCACGGTCATGGGCGTACTTCTTCAAACGTGTGAAATCACGGCCAAATAACTCGATTAATATGTAAGTCACATTTTAACTGTGTTCATTTCTTTAAAAATAAAAAGCCCGGTAAATATCGTTTTCGTCTTACTTCCATTTCCAAATCTCTAAGGCGGTCTGTCTTTCCCTACCGTTGCTACACTGAATGTTGAAATAATAACCCATCTGTTGTCGGCATCTCAAAAGGAAGATAACTGCCTCTAATTCCAGGCTATAGTCTTTGAAAGGGTGTTAAGTCGTTAGTGAAATCATCACCAGGTGCTGGGCTTTTTTATTACTTATGATGTGCTATAATTTAATTCCGACGGCATACGAAAGGGAAAAAAAATCGAAACAACGAAAAGAAACAAAAATAAAAAAAAAAGGCAGTTCGAATCACAACCATAACTACATACCCTGAGGTTCGTGATCTTGCAAGCAGTTGCAATTTTATTCGGTCCTTTTAATTGGTATGCGTGACAAAGCGTTGATGATAGTTTTTCGCTACAAGGGGGCGATCTTACTCAGCATAATAAACGACTACTATGTTATAATTTACAAGCGTTTCTTTCATCTCGTGCATACATTTGATAACATTTCGATGGGATAGTATTTGCATATGTTTGATCGCTTTCAATCAAAGAAATAAAAGAAAAGTCTACATTCTACAGGCAATGCTACAAAATAACATTTTCCCCTAACTTTGGCCTCAGTCTGTGGTCTTGTGGGTATTCTCCGTAGTGCTACCTATGACGTACGGCAATCAGAGCCTGATTTCCTCATGGGTATGTGAGTCATGTATCCAGGGCCAACAGTCGAAAGGGTTTCCAAAATTTGAAATTTTTACTCGTTACCTTTGTTTTTTTGTTTCTTGAAAAAGTTTAAGAAATCAAAAAATATAAGGTACATGTGCCAATACGGCCAACCTAAGGTTTAGGGTTTAACGTATCGCTCATTTATGCCAATTGGCTTCAATTTTCGTACTTACATAAAATGACTCATAAAAAAAAGAAAAAATAATAATTCCTTGTAAAATTTTAAGTTTAAATTATGTTTATCAGCAGTTTAAAAAAAAAGCAAAATTAGGTCTCATTAGGAACAAGGGTGTGTAATAAGGGCAACCCTGAAGAAACGCCACAAAAAACATCTAATCAGGGTTCGAAAATATCAAAAAAATTTCGAAAAAGTCGAAAATATCCGATATTTTAATACAAATCGAATATTTTGATACATATCCCATATTTTCAATCAGCACGAACTGAAGTATTCAAAATAGTATATGATCTTAAAATCACTCTTTATTTTCTTATATTATTTTTACAAAATGTAGACATAAAATTAAGGTTTAGTTCATTATTTATATCTAATATTTCATTTTACATTTTTATCCATTTTAATGGAGTTAATTTAGCATTAGCTTGTGCACTCATTTTTCTTCTGTTAGCTTCACGCAGTTATATGATTTAGAAATAAAAAATGTGCTTTCGTCTATTGCACAGTCTTAAGACATTTTCTTTTTTTCTGACCAATATTTAATATTTAACTAGGCACTTTAAATATGAATTAAAACTGTTATTTCTACTAATTTTATGAATATAAAATGAAAAAAGAACATTAAATTACTTTGTTACATTAATAATGTATTAAGACATCTTTTTAATTATTTTTAATGATAAATGAACAATATTACTGTGATTAATATAATTTTATGCTGAAAATACCGTAGTTGAAAAAATAAATATTGAAAATATCAAAATATCATGACATTTTCACAATAAATATCCGATATATATCGTGATCATGATATTGTAACGGATTCGGTGCGACTTCCACTTTCTTGAAATGAAGACACAGTTCTTGATAAAAACACAGGAGCTTTATTTACACTATGTACAGGAGAAATCGTTAACAACTGCTAAAGTAATCATCAGCAATTAAGCAAATTTCACTCAACACCGTAAACTCAACGGTTACACACGTATTTACTTCCAAATACGAAAACTACACAGCGAAATGCTTCGCTATAAACAGAGCAAATACGCTCTCAGTTCGAAATCTGAATCGAAACTCTCTTTTTTTATCACGCAGGACGCCTTTATAAACATCGAAGAAGTTTCCACAACATTCTTTCTGCTTCCAGAAATGCGTAGACCGTTATCAAATTTTATCAGTGAAAAGAAAAGGAAATACGGGGTCGTATACTTTAGCGGAATGAAAAGGGGTTGTATATTCATTACGGGAAACTATTTACAGGTTACGTTACTACAATAATTACTATTTACAGAATTTGTAACATTCCCAAGGACTGCACGTCCCGCGCAGTACAATCCCCAGAAAGGGTGCAAACACAAGTCTATCACAAGTTCACAAATACACACATTAATTAACAACTAACAGATACAGAAAACACAATAATAACAAGAAATATTACTAAACATTAAAAGCAAAAATTATCTACAACTTTTATGTTATCAACCATGGTTGTTTACGTAATACTCATGAACTATGGCCATAGTATGGGGCTAACCGATCATAATGTACAACCCTAGGTTTTGCATTAGGTGATTTTTGGATCCTCACTACGACGTCATTTAGTCGGTTAAGGACTTTGTAGGGTCCATCCCAATGCGACTGCAGTTTGGGTGACAGACCTTTCCGTCGGATGGGATTCCATAACCAAACCTTGTCGCCTTCGTTGAATTCATGTCCAGTAGACCTTGTGTCGCATCGGGTCTTCATCTTCTCCGCCGCGATGTTGATTCGCTCTCGTGCGAAGTTATGAACGTCTTCCAACCGGGCGTGGAGATCCTGGATGTACTCCTCAGGCGATGCAGGCGCATCCGGAGGACGACCGAAGACGAGATCACAAGGTAGCCGAAGCTCTCGTCCGAAGAGCATCTGAGATGGGGCATATCCGGTAGTCTCGTGGACAGCACTGCGGTAAGCCAGCAGGAACAAAGGTAGCTTCTTGTCCCAATCCTGTTGATTTCTGGATACCATAAGCGAGAGATTGTTCAGGATTGTGCGGTTAAATCTCTCCACCATGCCATCCGATTGTGGGTGTAGTGGTGTTGTCCTAGTTTTCTCAATTCCGAGAATTTGACATAGGCCCTTAAACACAGCAGAGATGAAATTCCTCCCTTGATTGGAATGAATCTGCAAAGGTGTTCCGTATCTCGAGATCCAATGTTGGACTAGAGTCTCTGCTACGGTGGTAGCCTCTTGATCTGGAATGGGATATGCTTCCGGTCATTTGGTGAAGTAGTCGATGGAAACAAGAATGTATTTGTTCCCATCAGCAGTTCTTGGTAGAGGACCCAGGATGTCGATCCCAATTCGTTCGAAAGGAGCTCCAACGTTGTACAGATGTAGCTTCCCTCTGCTTCTCTTCTTCGGTCCTTTACGAGCAGCACAGGCGTCACAAGAATGGCACCACTTCTCCACGTCATCCTTCGCCTTGCTCCAGAAGAAGCGCTCCCGAACTTTATTGAGGGTTTTCAAGACACCAAAATGTCCTCCAGTCGCACTACTATGTATTTCTTTCAGAACATCAGAAATCCTTGATCGGGGAAGTAGTAACTGCCACCTAGACGTTTTGCCGTCATCAGATTCCCATTTTCGGTACAGTACGCCGTTCCGTAAATGGAGTGAATTCCATAAAGCCCAGTATCTTTTTGTTGCAGGACTAAAGATGGTAACGTCCTGCCAGCTAGGTCGCCGACTGTCACTCTCCATGAACTCCAAAATTGGTTTTATGTCGGGGTCTTCAAGTTGATCTTTTCGAACTTGTTCGTCACTCCATGGATCAGGTTCTGATGATGTTGGGGTCACTTTCACCTGATAGGCGGTAGGGCTAGTCGTTCCATACTGTTTCTCGATTCGGGAACAATAATTGCAGTTCTCAGGACAGGGTCTCCTTGATAAAGCGTCTGCATTACCGTGAGACAACCCTTTTCGGTGCTTGATCTCCATGTCATATTCCTGGAGTCGCTGTATCCATCTGGCTATCTGTCCTTCCGGATTTTTGAAGTTCAAAAGCCAAGTTAATGAGGCATGATCTGTCCGAAGCAGAAATTTTCGCCCGTAGAGGTAATGATGGAAGTGTTCTACAGCTTTCACTATGGCCAGTAACTCCTTTCTGGTAACGCAGTAATTTCGCTCCGACTTTGATAAGCATTTGCTCCAGTAAGCGATGACATGTTCATTGCCGTCAATTTCCTGGGATAAAACAGCTCCGATGCCCTCGTGGCTCGCATCAGTTTCCAGGATGAAGGATTTTTCAGGCTGAGGATAGGCGAGGATAGGCGTTGATGTTAAAGCCTCCTTCAGTCGTAGAAATGCATCTTCGCATTCTTTGGACCATTCAAACTTTTGCTTGCTCTCCGTCAGCTTATGCAAAGGTCGTGCAATGTTGGAAAAACCCTTCACAAACTTCCTGTAGTACGTGCAGAGCCCCAGGAAACTTCGCAGCTGATGGATGTTTTCCGGACGACTCCAACTCTTGACCGCGGATACCTTTTCTGGATCGGTTTGTACACCCTCAGAAGAGATGATGTGACCAAGGTAGTTCACTTCCCGGCGGAACAAATTACATTTGGACGGGCTTAACTTCAGATTGGCTTCCTTAAGCTTTTGCAGCACCTTCCTAAGATTTGCCAGATGTTCTTCGAAACTGCGTCCCACGATGATGATATCGTCTAAGTAGACCAGACAGGATTCGTAGGAAAGTCCTCTTAAAACTGTCTCCATAAGACGCTCGAACGTAGCTGGTGCATTGCAGAGGCCGAAGGGCATCACTTTGAACTGCCATAAGCCTTGTCCAGTTGTAAACGCTGTCTTCTCTCGGTCATCAGGGTGTATCTCAACCTGCTAGTAGCCGCTCTTCAAGTCCAGGGTCGAAAACCACTTGTGTCCGGAAAGAGTGTCCAAGGTGTCGTCTATCCGTGGAAGAGGGTAATTGTCTTTCTTGGTGATTTCATTCAGCCGTCGGTAATCGACACAAAATCTGGTGGAGCCATCTTTCTTTCGGACCAAGACGATGGGAGACGCCCAAGGACTGGATGAAGGTTCGATTACATCGTTCTCCTTCATCTCTTTCAGGAGGGTCTCAACCTCTTCCTTCTTGGCGAACGGTAGTCGTCTTGGATGCTGTTTAATAGGGAGGTGTTCTCCAGTGTAGATCCTATGCTGCGTTAAATTCGTCCTGCCCACATCCTCCGATGTAGATGAAAACAGATGCTTGAAGTCGTCCACCAATTGTTCCGCAGCAGTTCTTTGATATTTCGTTAATGGTGCACTCCCAATTAACTTCGATGTCAAGGACTCAGAAGACACAGTCTCGGGGGAATTGATTCTTCTAATGATGCAGTTTACTGGAGTACAAGTTGCTAACACTTCACCTTTCCGAATATTCCTTGGCCTTTCACTCACGTTGGCGACTCTCACAGGAATTACATCATTAGAAAGGTCCACAAGCGTAGATGATACCAGCACTCCTTTTAGGTTATTGCTTAGGTTAGGGTATTCAATGAGTCCAAATCGAAAACTATTGCTTTCTTCAAGAGAGCCAGGTATTAATGATTCTGACCTTGAGGGAATCGATAAATCTGTTTGGGCTATTATTTGATGAGCGGATTTTACATCACTTTCTGCAGGGAAAACGGCTATGTCTTCTCTCATCGAGTGCAGCTCATTAGTCTTGAAGTCGAGATTGAAGTCATATTTCTTCAAAAAGTCCAATCCGAGAATGAAGGGGTCCGTGATATTAGCAACGAATGCCGTATGATGGTAGGTGGCATTCCCAAACACTATTTCCAAGTCCACTTTACCCTCAATCTCAATTTTGTCACCTGTCACAGTCTGGAGACTTACGCGTGGAGATGTCCACAACAGTTTCAATCCACATTCACGAGCCACATCTGTCCTAACGATTGTCATATTGGCTCCAGTGTCGACAATCAGTTTGCAGGGGTTCCCATTTACATGTGCGTAAATGAAAAGTCCATCACTGCCACTACTAGAAGAGGAAATCTGCAGAGCTCTGGTTATGGTGATTTCCTTCCCTCGCGTAGCTTGGCGAACCGGACAACTCCTTCGCAGGTGTCCTTCACTACCGCATTTCCAGCACTTCTGCTCTTGTTTCTTTTGGGCTGTTATTCTGCTCAGATGTCTTGCCAAGTCACCGAGTTGTCTCTCAAGTTCAGCGAGGTGGGACGACCTGGAATCAGACTCATCAGCTTCCTGAGTCCGGATTAGATGGCGACCCACACGGGTTGCTTCTTGGGCGGCCTCGTATCTCATCGCATACACAACAGCAGAATTCAGGTCTTTGACATCCGCCATCCGTAGAGCTTTCTGGATTTCCGGATCTCGAACCCCGTCTATGTAGTAGTTGAGTGCCAGTTTGTCTCGAACATCCGCAGGACAGTCGCAAAAAGCAAGATGAGACAGTCTCTCGATGTCCGCCGCAAGCTCTTGCAGGGTTTCCCCGGTTTTCTGGAAACGGGACTTCAACTGGAGTCGACTGAAATCTTTCTGGCACTTCTCACCGAAGCGAAGCTCTAACGCAGATGTGAGGGCGGCGAAATCCAGGCGCTGGCTGTCCGGAAGGGTCTGAAGAATGTCCGCTGCGTCACCTCTCAGGGATGCTGCAAGATGGCAGGCCTTGGTAGCAGAGTCCCATCCGTTCGCTTCCGCCACTATCATGAACTGAGTTTTGTAAACCTGCCACGAAGTTTTCCCATCAAATGTGGCAAGTTTAATGGACGGTCGAGCAACCGATGTGGGAGCGCCAAACTGTACAGAGCTGCTTTCCGCGGTCGCCAATCTCCTTTCCATGTTTTTAATTTTCTCATCCACATGATTCTCAACTTTTGCGATACGGTTTTCTACTGTTTCAAATTTTTCATCAAAAGCATCAACTCGATGCTCTATCTCATTAAATTTATTTTCCATCACAGTCTTTACCGAAGTAAGATCGTTTTTAATTTCCTCTTGGTTAGAAGCTAAATCATTTTTCAGCACCATTAAATCACTTTTCCATTGTTCTTGATTAGCCGCCATATCATTTTTTAATTGTTCTTGATTAGCCGCCATATCACTCTTCACAGAGTTGATTGCATCAAGCAGTTGTTTTAATTGTTCATCCATTGCGCGAGTAATCACCATAAAAATAAAGTCCAAATTTAAAAAGTCTTTATGAAAAAAATGTCCAAAGTCACACTTACTGCAAGAAAGTCCTGAAGTAGCCCCACGTTGGGCGCCAATTTTAACGAATTCGGTGCGACTTCCACTTTCTTGAAATGAAGACACAGTTCTTGATAAAAACACAGGAGCTTTATTTACACTATGTACAGGAGAAATCGTTAACAACTGCTAAAATAATCATCAGCAATTAAGCAAATTTCACTCAACACCGTAAACTCAACGGTTACACACGTATTTACTTCCAAATACGAAAACTACACAGCGAAATGCTTCGCTATAAACAGAGCAAATACGCTCTCAGTTCGAAATCTGAATCGAAACTCTCTTTTTTTATCACGCAGGACGCCTTTATAAACATCGAAGAAGTTTCCACAACATTCTTTCTGCTTCCAGAAATGCGTAGACCGTTATCAAATTTTATCAATGAAAAGGAAAGGAAATACGGGGTCGTATACTTTAGCGGAATGAAAAGGGGTTGTATATTCATTACGGGAAACTATTTACAGGTTACGTTACTACAATAATTACTATTTACAGAATTTGTAACAATATATATCGACTGATACATACCGGCGAACCCTGCATCAAACTAAAAAAAACTTCGGAAATTATTTACTCTCACTATAAAAACATTGTAAACCACACATGATAAACTCAACAATATCAGCAAAAATTCCATATTCACTTCAATGGAATGGAGAAAAATAAATCGTCACATTGGAATTTTTATTTTCTGAATTTATTATTTTATTTTGTTAAATTTTATTTTTTTTTTTTTTTTATTTTCTTTTTTGTCATTCCTGCGCGCAGTTCGTGCACATACATATGCGCAGCATATTCTCTACCTGACCCATATGTGCCTCAATAAGGACGCCAGAGGCCTACCAATACCAATCATTACCTTACTGGACTACAGGCTACTTTTCTAGGATTGTCAAATCACAGAGAAAATGGTGGTATACAGCGACAATTTTCTTTTTGAATTCGTTAACTACATGAATAAAGCTTTCGTGAACAAATAACAACCTGTGCTTGATTAGTAAATTGCAGTGCTTTATTAGTAAACTGCACACATCTTTTAAGTGTAAGTGTGTCTGATTTTATTCTTTTTAGTATCTGAGTTGAAGAACGTAATAAACCCAAAATAAGTGTTATTGTGTATTCTGTTGTCAGTGGAGGGTACAAAGGAAGGAATACTTTATGAATAAAATGTAAACGATTTTAGTAGACTTTTCAACCCAGTAACTATCTTTCAAAGTAAATATTTGAACTATTACTTATTTTTATTATGACATTAATTTGTAACGTTTATGTCCTATTATGTGCCTTATTCCTGGCCGATTAAGTGCTTTTTATTAACACCTAAGCAGTTTCAGAAAATTTTGAACCCAAAACCGTTGGCTCATTTGGGGGAGGGGGGGGGCATGCTGAAGAATATGTCTCCTCCCCCCAAATGGTAGTTTGTATCCACCCGTGGCTGTTGTAATGCGTCAATCCTTGCTTACCAATAGTAATTTATTCAAATATATTTGGTTGAACATTTATGCATCAAAAATTATTAATTGAATGTTATAATAGGCAAATTGTCAGATTTGATGGTTCATCTTCAAGGTTAAGTGCTTCCATTCTTTGTTAAACAGTGTAACTAGAATATTTTTAAAAGAAAAAAGAAAAAAAAAATCATCTTTCGTAATGAGGAAGCTAGTGCTTCAGTATTTTTTTAATGCTATCTCTTTTGCATTAGCATTAAATTTCTCACCCTTTAAATTTGTTAAATTTGTATGGATTTATGTAACAAATAGGTTTATATATATTTAAAAGTTTCATATTTCCGTTTTACGAGTCCCAAACTTTACCAACAGCAAAAGAAACTGGAAGACTTTATAATAATAAAAAAAGGTATTGTATTTTTACACGACCATTAAAATATTTGATTTATAATTTATTTTTTGCTTGTAACCACAAAATGTCGAATAGGTCGGACTGTTTAAAAGATTCCATCGCAACCGAAAGACTTTTCACCGTTGCTGCATAAAATATGTACAATTGTACATTCAGAATCTTGTTTCGGTTGAATTACTTGATTCCAGAATTTGTACTGTGCTATTCTTTCTGGGCTGTCCCATTCAATATGAAACTCCGCGTACCGGAGCAGGATGTTCCGGTTTAACCTGCAAGACCTCTATTTTCGTAACCGTTAGTCCTAGATGCATACTTCCAGTTGGAAAATCGTTCAAAATCAGATGCAGAGTTAAGATATTGAAAGTTTGAATCGAAAATAAAAATGATATAGGCCTTAGGTCCCATAACTTATATTTAGGGAAATAATCTCCATTAAAAAATATTACTAATACAAAAAACTTAACATTTGGGCGACCAAAACTCAAGGAATTATTCCAGTTTAAAGTTTTGAGGAACCATACAGAAGATGAGATTGGAACTTATCGCCTTTTCAGAAGAATGACAGGTTGTTGAATTAAAAAAACGAAGAATTTATATATTTCATTGCTATTCAAAAACAAATGCAACTGCTATGCCTTGGTACTCAAAAATACACTGCAAAAGCTCGAAAAATTTGAAAAACCACTCTATACACACATATAATTTTAAACCCTTGTTAATTGCTATATTTTCTCCCAAAAGGTGTTATTGACAGCGAGTGTAAAATGGTGTAAATCACAAAACGCTGCGTTTCATATCTCGGTGAATATTGGTCGTCGGCGCATCAGCTTGAGTTTAGCCATTTTGGATCGGATTTTTCATTGTTGCGGAGCTAGGGTTACCAGAGTAAACTTTCGGATTTTGCCAAATTGACCAATGATAATATTTTATTTAATAAACAATTCACGTGCCACTAATAATTACTTGCAGTGAAAAATCCCCAAACGCGATAACTTGCCAGAAAAGACAACCACAAGAACACGCGCTCCTATCCAAATTGGCTGATCTTAAGCTGATGCGTCGGCTCGTATATATATAGGGGCCTTAGGTCGTACTAATGCCAAACTATTTGAGATGGAATTATTTTTCAGGGGAGATTATTTCCCTGAATATACGTAAGTTAGGGGACCTAAATCCCGTATAAAAAGTTAAATTTTGTATTTTTTGACTCATTTTCATTTTTGCTTCAAACTTTCATTATCTCTGAATCTCGATCGATTCTGAGAAGTTTTAAGGTAATAATTTTAAGTTATAGGGCATATTTACTCTCTGGATCTGGATAAGAATGAACAGTCTATGATTGATTGTTTGGTAGATTTTTCGGGAATATCCATCAAAGAAACCGTCTTTGATCATACTAGATAAAGTGACTGTAAGAAAATTCTGAAACGCCACAGATTATTTCTGGCGAAGTTCCGTGATTTTACAGGTTTCCACATTTTTTATAAAAATCAAGTAGTTTTGCAAAAGGTTTTCTGAATTTCTACAAGTTTCATGGACGCAGGAGCATTGCTGTGAAAAACTTTTTTAATTCACCAGTGACAAAATAGAGGGGAATGTGGGGCAAAGTGAAATAGTTATGATGACTGAGCTCTTTCAAAGTGAACAAATTGAAAATTTGTTTTGAAAATTGCAGTAAAGAAAAAATATTATATTTTATAATAAAACTTGCATTGGAACATTGTTTTTTTTTTTTCTTGGCAGTAAAATTTAGCCTTCAAAAACAAGTGGAAATTTTTCACTTTTTTTTATGAAGCAAAGTGAAGAAAAAATTATTTTCTATTCGATTGTGAAAAATATTTTTGAAAAGAATAATGAACAAATAAAAGGATAAATTAACAAATGAAAAGATAATGAAACAATAAACTAATCAATTAATTTATTTATTAATTAATACATTAGGAAAAATAAATGAGTGAATAAAATAGTGAATGAATTAGAAAATAAATGAAAAAAATGAATTAATAAGTGAATTATTAAATGAAGTAATGTAAATAAATTAGTTAATAAATGAATACGCAAGTGATTTAGTAAATGATTGAATGAGTAAACGAAATGAATTATTTCTCTTTGCCCCGCATGCACTTGACTAATTATGAGAAATATTAAAAATACAAATAAGCTAATGAAATAAATACTGCCCCAAGTTTTGGAAAGTACTAATTAATATTTTAAAATGTTATTACAAGAACTTTATGATTTGATAAATATTAAAATAGTTTTTGACTTCCAACAAAATATTACAATTTGAGTATCAATTTTTGAAAATTGCTTGTATTACCATATTCTTAGATTTTCAGAGGTAATTATTTCTTGACTGGAATAGATTACAAAAAATACTATTTACTTAAAATATCAATAGGTATTTGGCACTTAAACCGGAGTAAATATTTCACCATTTCACTTTGCCCCACATTTTTATTAAGTCCATATTTATGCTACACTTTTATTAGGTGATTCACCTTCAGCTAAGCTACTGTCCGTCCAGATTGGCTGAGCCCCAAATGAGGGTAAAATGCAGTGTCTGGATACTGTAGCTTTTTAAGAATTGCTGGCAGGTAAGTTTTTCGGTAATTGCTTGCAATTCTGCCTTAGCCTCGACAATATTTACTTAAATACTTTAGGTGCTTTCCTGGTAAATCAGTATAGCACCAAGTTATTATTAAGTTCCTTGGGCAGAGGCTTAAATTCCGAGTCTATTTCTCAATTTGAGTGAAGATGTCCTTGAAAAAGTTAATTAATTGAGGTAGTTTAAGTTTCTTTTACAAGCTGAACAGATCAATGAAAGATGTCGGTAATTGCGGTTAACTTCGGAAAAAATTAATTTTGAATAAACGTCCATCC
Organism: Uloborus diversus; assembly: GCF_026930045.1. Lineage (NCBI taxonomy): Eukaryota > Metazoa > Arthropoda > Arachnida > Araneae > Uloboridae > Uloborus > Uloborus diversus. Next base: position 6,667 of record NW_026557885.1, on the reverse strand, counting down.
ACAATGAGCGAGACAATGAGAAATGTTGAAGCTAATTGCAAACGATTTTTTGATAAATTGGAATGAAATCGATCATTGTTTCATAGGAATTTTTTTCGCACCATAATAACTGCCCTAAAAATCGTAATTAAAGGTTAAGCAACAAAACGAACACTTCTTTTAACCACAAAAAGATATGTTTTGCCACTTTATCATTAAACACATCCTTTACGTTCCATTCCACGAAAAAGCCCACATACCTTACTCCCCGTACTCCAAATTCACCACCTGCACATATCTTTCTTATGCCAATGAAACCATACTGCGTGCATTTATATATAATACTCCATAACAAACCGCTTCAGCCTTTCCTATACGGCATAAGAAAAGAATAAAAAAAAGCGAAGGGGAAAAGCATTTCGACTTGTGCCGCCATATTAAATTACAAGTCGCGGCACTGGATAGGTCCTGACCCCTGGCGGTAACTTTCACACCTCCCTGTGTAATTTAAATCCATTAAACGGCCATGGATTGCCGCATCTACCCTTCGTGATGGATAGAAGAGATTCTGAGAGCGGTGGGCAGGGTTCGGGAGTGTTAAACAGTTGAAGCGAATGTAAAGATGAGTCGGTACCTTTTCTTTTGTTTTTTTCTTCACTGTTCCAGCTTTTCTTGCAAGGCGGCTTTGACGTCGAGGTTACGTCGGTATTTCCAAAGGATTTTAATGATCGCAAATTTCACTTTTAAATTAATTGTCCACTGATAAAGAATGTTCCGCCGAAGAAAAGGAATCAGTCGTGTGCGGGAAAAATTATGGAATTAAAGTCTTGTTTTCTTTTATTCTTGCTTTGTGTTGTTCCTTTGTACGTGCTCAGCTAAAGCTAGGGGATAGAATTGTACCTTGGGACATTTTTCATATTTTAATTTTTCAACGTCAATTATTTAAATCAATATTTAAAACATAAAAGTCGCATTGAAATTCCCCAACATCTCCAATATTTTCAGTAAGTAGCACGAAACTACAGTCCTTGGCTGGAATGACTGAGTTGGCGTTGCCTTTCATGTATCTCCAATATATTTTTCAAAATTCAGACAGTTTGAAAATAAAATATTGCTAGCCATTTCAAGTAAGAGTTCCGAACTGTGCCAAGGTACAACATGTTATTGTACCTAAGGACATATCCTATTATACCATGGGAAACTCTTCATGATTCAGTAGCCATGTACTTGAAGCAATTTTGCACCAAAAAATAAAACACAAAACTAATTTTTTCATGGTTATGAATTAAATCATGAATAGTTAATTATGAATGAATGAATTATTATCTTAATGTGCTTAAAAGACCACGTCAGATTAGAACATTTTTCCATGTCCCTAAGCATATCTTAAATATTACGAACCATGCATATGTTGCACCTTGGGACGTGTCCTAAGGAACAATACGTTTTGTTATCTCAAGGTGCAATCACCTCAGGATTTAAGAAAAACCAAAATGGTGGTTAATCTAGGTGCACTATTATTATTTTCTCATAATCAAAATATTTAAAGTATACTTCTCTTTTATAACAAAATAAAATTCAGCTGATTAGTTTTACAAATAGGAATGCAGAAAATGAAATAAAAATGAAGAACATTTTTACTTTGGAGTCATGAAATGTTCTTTCTCTCATTAATTTAACTCGTTTGATGCTGATTCAGTTTTGTGTCATTTAGTGATAAAGGTTACTAATAGAAGTTACAAAAAACATGGCTGCAAAAAAAATTCTTAGAAATTATCAATGCCCCAGGGTACAATACTCTCCTCTACATTTAGAAGTGGCGATAAGGGATATCTGTCCTCATGTTGGAAATTTGAAATGAGCAATTTCTGCAACTGATCCCTAAATTTTAAATACTTAATATCTATTAAATGACTTGTGCACACGGGTAACCAGATGGGAGGTTAAAGGGATTTTACTATGATCTTCCGAAAGCTTCCTGGTTTGGGAATTTTTGTTGTACGATTCGGCAAATTTGTAGACAATATTGCAAAACTGCATCTTTTAATGATGCTTGAGTCGTTTCTCCGTAGATGTAGGTATGTTTTGCCTGCTTGTATTTTATAATTTTATAAAATTGGGAATTTATTTGGTAAATTGGGAAATTCTCCTGCAATGGTACTTATCTCGACAGTGGAGAGACGAGTCTGATGAACGATAGAGTGTAATTGATAGACAAGGTACACACCGATATGGATCATTCTCCAGAAAACATAACTTTTGAACGCAAATATTTTTCAATTTCGAAACCTTTTGTTTTGTTTTTTTTTTTTTTCATTCTTTCATGAAAGTGGTACCTACTAGAAGTAACCATAAACAATGGTTCAGCTAAGTTCCAATTATTTTACTCATAAATAAGAAAAATAAAAAATGCCTTGTTCACGAAAATAAAAAAAGAAGAAAAGAACTTTTAATATTTAAAAATCGAGGCTAATTTAATATCAAAGTAGTAATTTTGTTAATTGTGAAAACAATCAGCTATTTTAATGATTACTGGGAATATAATATTAAGCCCTCTTAATTAAAGTACGGCTTAATTACTAGTTGCAAATGTATGTTAAAAATCCACTAAAATATTAAAATCTGTTCGCGTCCGTCTGTCTGTCTGTCTGTCTGAAGATCGATCTTATCGAGAACCACTGGGAATCGGGAGTCAAACGAGATACCGATCAATTCGAAATTTTCCAAAGAAAACAATACGACCAATCTCATAATTGTACGACTTTAATTAGCGGAGATATTAATTAAAACGTTAATTAACATAACGTTATTCAGGAATTTTTATTTCTTTCCTGTTGCCATTTTGCATATGGGTGAGAAAATAAAATTCTAAAAATTGTTTTAAAAAAGATTTTTTTGGCTGCTGTCCAAATCTTAAAAAAACGTTCCCATCTAGAATTTCATTTTAAATTAGTTTAAAATTGGTTGCTCTATTCGGACATTTATCGTCTGTCCTTTCTTATTTTTTCACATTCAACGTTCTTAACTCTTTTCAGCATATGAAAAATGTTTCTTTAGTAATGTTTATTGATTGTAGTGTAAGTTTATCATTCACCGGCCTCATATTTTGGTACATTTAGAATGTGCAACTAATTATGTTTATTTTGTTGGACTTTTTCCGTCACATGGGTGAGTTCTCGAATTGTAATAAATCTCTTTTTCCTTCCTGTTTCGACTTTTGCAATACAGTTTGTATCGTTAAAAGAACACGTTAAATTAAGATTGTTTGGATTTCTTTAAGTGAAACAGAGTTGAACAAAAAAGATTGTTTTTAAGGATTTTAACTAAAGCTTAATTAGAATCTGATGACTTGATATTAAATTAATGCTTATTGGTATTTAATAAGTCTTGGTGCTTTAGTTTCACGTAATCAACAAAAAAGTGTGTATCATTTTATGTAAAAAGCTGATTGTAATTGTACATAAATATTTCAGATATATTCTATCAGATTTAATTCAGTTTAAAGTGAACACATATTATAGTTGAGAAGGCATATATTTTCATCTTTTGTGCTAATTGAAAATACTCATAACTTGTATTATTGATAAATATGATTAACGTTAAGGAGGTTTTTGCCAAAAATATGCTCTACTGGTGTTTTGCAAACCTTGCACTACGCGTAATTATTTACTCCTTAGCGCTTTAGAAACTGATGCCAGAATAATACAAAAACATCAATTGAACAGCTCTTTCATTTTTTAAGTAGCCCGTGCAACGCCGAGCACGCAGGCTAGTAGTATTTAGAAAATTTGTGGATATACTGGCAATTTATAGTTCTGGTAGAATGCCTATTATTGATGTATTCCCCCCCCCCCCATCATTTATTTTCACCTCAGAAATAATGACATTGAGTCAGTCAGTTGTCTGTCACGGGGGTGAGGAATTTTCCATTAATATAGGTCTAATAGATACATTTTTCAGGGATTTTTTTCTTCGTTGCTACAATCTGCACATGTTAAGCATATGAAAACATGTTCACTTCTTTTTTTACATTAATTTATATCGCTGAAATTCTTGTTCACGGAGGTGAGAAGTCAGAATACCCACGCTAAGTTTTTAAAGTAAAATCTATGTTCTTGTTTTTCGAAAAAAATCTCACAACTTCTTTATTGCTGGTAAATAAACAAGGAGACTCCCTTGTATCATGGAAAATAAAATTTGATGTCATTACTGCCACATGTTAATGAGGAATGGCATTTTTTTTTTCAGGTAACGGAGGTGAGAATTTATTGTGTGACATGACCCCTTGTCCTACTAAAACGAATTAAAACACAATATTTAAAAATTAAATATACTTAAACAATTAGTATTTCAGATACTTGTGAACGGAACAATAAATAAATAAGTATATACTTTTAATTAAACAAGTTATTAAGCTACAAAAACAGTCACACAAGGTGTGTGACATGCCATGGAGGTGAGAATTCACATGTTGTGAACCAAAATTTTCTAAAATAAAAAATATTATTAAAAAATTGTTGGCAGATTTAAATAGATATATTTTTGATGAAATTAAAAATCATTGTTAAATGAATTGTTCCCTAAAGTTTTTACTGTAAAAGCCATGTGAATGAAAAGTTACACTTTTTGAAGAATTACCCATATACATACGCTGCACCTGCACAACTGTGCCCGTGCTATAAAATTAATGAGAAAAAAGCTCTTTAACCGAACGTAAATTTCCTTTCCCACTCCAAAATAATAATTTAAAAAAAGAAACAATACGATTCGTTCTTTAAAATGTGCAAGCATTACATAATTTATTTAAACTCTAAGCGTATTTCATAAAGTTATAAAATAATGAAAACAACTATCCGTCAAAACTCTCTCTCATGAAGAAAAAAGCAACTGATTTAAATTGGCTTTAAAATTAATCAAAACCACCGAGTTGTTAAAGTTAAAAACTTAAAATAATAACTTGCAACTATCCAACCCGAAAGAAATTGTGAATAAAAAAAAGCAATAAATAAAAAATGTCACTGAGTTATGATTTATCGTCTAAAATTAATTATAATAAATAAAAGAAATTCAATAAAAATAAACACTATTTTTACATGCAAAGAAAGAAGACGATAATATTTAACTCGTGCGAAATAGTTTAATTAGCCAAGCAGCGGAAGATCACATGGCTCGCTATCTACCAATCGCAAAGACATTAGATTTTCTACAAACGTCAGGCATTGCGCAAAGTGATGAGAGTAAGCAACCTTAAGTGTTCATTGAGAATCATTTGAAAATCCCTTTGCCCAAAAAATAAAGAATTTAATTGAAATACTTTGTACAATTAGAGCAAAATGAAAATCCGTGCCTACCCTGAAAAAAAAAGAATTTAACTGGATTATGTGAAAAATCTTTAAAATACACAACCGTAGTTTATTATTGATCAGCTGAAAGTATATTTCTACCAAAAGGAATCACAGCTTTTATTTAACTACTAGCCGCCTTCGGTGACCGTTTCTACCTCTCCGATCAAGACTTATGAAATAAGACTAAGGGCTTACTCTTATGTCTAGTACCAATCATAGAGCGTCTTCAAATGAGTAATATTTTCATCGTTTTTTACTTACGCCATAACAGATTTTCGTACTCTCATCTAAGATACTTTTCGCTTTGAACACAAAAACATATTAAAAGCCTCCTTACTCACTGCAAAGCGGAAAAAAACGTTACTTAATAACTTGATTTGAAAAAAGCTTTAAAGAATCAGACGAAAAGCCAAAATAATATATACACTGGACTGGACTATTGACAAGGAGTTGAAATGAAACTTTAAATAACGATTTGTACTGAGAAAAGACTTGGGAAAATCGAACTAAAAAGCTTGTAACTCGGATTTACTTTAATTTAGAAATGTCGAACCAATTATATCTCCTGTAGAAAAATTAGCGTTTTCAATTGACATATGACATAATTATTTATGTGGGTGTTTCTTCAGCCCCATATAAGGAGTTTTATGAGAAAATTGTGTCTTAAACTGGAATAAAAAACGAACTGCTTATAAAATTATTTTCCGAACCATTCTGTAAGCCTTCCCAATATTAACAAACTGAAATTTTCTACGAAATCTGCCGGGTAGTTACAGAGTTTTGCAGTGGCATACAACATACAAATATTTGTACATACCAACATTTCTCCAAACCGAAAAAACTATGTTTAATTCACTAAAAGCGCGAAAAATTCGAAGTCTGTCGTCATTGTTGAAACGAAGTAAATGCAAGCGAAATTCATTTAAATATCTTCAAAAATGCATAACTTTGTAATAAAAACGATTAACAGCGAATACAAAATACGAAAACGAAAATTTTTAATGAATAAATAATAATGATAGAAACTCTATTATATATATATATATATATATATATATATATATATATATATATATATATATATATATATACACACACACACATTTCGCTCAACTTCATCTTTGATGTAAAAAATAAAATATTGCATATTCCCACTCTAAAAGTAGCGACAGTGAATATTTATCACCGAATAAAACCCTCATGCAACATTAAACATATAAAAGCGAGTAGAAATCTTCCAGAATCGTCATTCTGTTGCAGCGTTTAACGGGACTTACTGCAAAAAAACAGACACAGATATTAACTTTCTGAAGAAAACCTCATTACCAAGAATTAAAAGCTCG
>NW_026557884.1:0-57926 GCF_026930045.1 Uloborus diversus | reverse complement strand
TGTATTAAAATACTAAGCATTAGCAAAAACGAAAATAATTTTTTTTTTTTCCCCGCATTTGCTTGCTTAGATTTTAAAAATGATTTGCATTTAGATAAATCTCATCCCTTATTCTTTTCATTAAACGCGAAGGAGAGCAGTGGAATGAAAAATAGTCTAGACTGGTATTTACGAGTATTAACGATGTGAATAAATAGAATCTCAAAGAAAATAGAAAAAAAGGTTTTTTTTCGGCGCAAATGACGCATGTCGGTAATTTAAATATGTACTAGAATAATAGTAAAGGTAAAGAGAGAGAGAATTTTTTTACTCTCTCTCGCTTTCTTTATAATAATAAAGTAAATATCAAAAAATAAATAAATAATGCACCAAAAACGAAAATTTATTGAATGATTTTATGATTTTAAAAAAAATCGCCAAAGGGTGAGATAAAATGCCAAACGCTGAAGCTGCCTTTTAATAAAGATAAACCTGCGGATGGACCTTCCACACACACAGAAGGCGTTCTCAAAAATTGAACCGAAACCTAAGCTTCGAGAGGCGCCCTCACTCATTCGTTGTCAGGGCAGCACTCCGAGTGGTTCGAATGCACCGCTCCCGCTCACAATTCATCGTCTGCGGATCCGAGCGAACCGGATGTTGTTGTTCTAATGGGGAGTGAAGATGATAATTTTATATAGGATAACCCCGATTATGCGCGGGATGAATTCGCTTACACGATTTCGGGCTTTGTTTGCGTTGTGCTTTGGGAAAATAAATTCCGCGCTTTTTCCATAGTAATGTGTGGCCCAACATTATGCAGAAAAGGTATTGTGACTCACTTTTTGCTCTATCTGTTCAATTTCAAATGACATTATCATTTACTGAATCCTCTTATTGGAGCTGATTTGTCAAACCAAGACATAATTTCCGTCCCGTTTGCGTTCCATCTCAGTTTTGCTATGAATTAATCAAAACAATAAGAAAATATTTAACTTCGAACTGTAAAACTACCAAATTTATCACAACACAATGTGCTGAAGATACAGTTAAGTGCACAGTATACACAAAATGTTGAAATTCATATACTCATTCAATACAAGGAGTGTTAAATATTTTATATATTTTTGCACACTTAAAACCAAACATATTTCCTTTTGAACAGTATCACCTTTTTTAAGTATATAAACTTTTACCGAGCTTTTTTTGGTTGCAAACGCCCTGAGCATTATCAAATTTAAAACAACTTTTATGCCATTGATTGCATACAATTCATAAACAAATGTTTCTCAAGTTAGCCGCTAGATTTTAGTTTTTTTTACATGGAATAGATGTTGCAGATCCAAATTTTACTTTGATTTTCCCCCCTTTTCAACTATAAATGATTTTTTTAAGTTAGAAATTTGTGAATCCGCTACTTCAAATAAGAAATGAACGTGACATTTGGAAATAAAAAGTAATTGTGATAATGATTAACCTCAGTTTTAATGCTACATTTTAAATTGTGCATAATACGTAGTTAGACATTGGTTTCTATTTTAACCGACAGTAAATTTGTTAAGGGTTGTGTTTGATAACACTTTTAAAGGTATGCGAAACGAAAACAGATAGAACAGGAATATGTAGAAAGAGCGGAAATGCATAAAAATTTCTTTTCATAAGGTTAATAGGTTCATAATTAGATGATTTAGCGAAGTAGAATACCGTTTTTGTCTATTTATCCCCTTGGGATACATTAAAGATGCTTAGAATAGTAACACAAAACGGAGTTTAGTTTTCTGTTGCTGGTGTATGGGAACCATAGCAGCGTTGAGTTTTCTTAATCGAGAGATAGTTTTGTATGTTGTATTATATTCTTTATCGTGAAAAGGTTCTAAAATACCATTATTTCAGAGAAAATCGTATTTTTTACTAAAATGTGGAGCATTATGCAATCACTAGAATGAAATGTAGATTTTTAGATACGAGAAATAATCCCAAATAAGTAGAATTTTCAGATTTATAAACCAAAAAAAAAAAAAAAAAAGCCTTTTGTACAAAGAAATTGAAGTTATGAAATACATAACTATGTAATAGTAAAGTAATCTATTAAAGAAATAAAAACTAGTTAATAAAAACTACTCATAACCACTCATATTTTTTAATTGCTAACGCATAGCTAAAAAAAAAAACATTGCACATTGCATATTTATATTTAACTCGATGTAAAATTGTATGGTAAAATATCTTGAACAATATATTTCTTAAGTTTTTTCTTTGACATTTGAATTCGAGTCCGCGTGAACTATTAAAAAAAACCTCATAGTTCAATTCTCTTTTTATACTCCAATAGAAAAATTTAAAATTAGCAAAATCATACGAAAATAATTTGGAAAAATGTAAAAAGAAAAAAAAAACACTAGAAACAAAATGTTTTTTATATAGGTGATATATTTTTTTTAGAAAATAACCCGAAATCTTAGCCAACAAGTGGCTTATAAAAAGTAGCAAATTTCTCTTATACGCATTCGTTTCAAATTCGTAAGCAATTACTTTATATTAGCATCAATGAAAGAAATAGTTTGGTGACGTTCAGGGCAGGAAAGTATTGTTATGTTTTTAAACTATTGTTGAGTTGATGTGAGAGATGCAGATAATTTAAATTTGAATGCTTAACGTTTCAGCTTTATCTACAATTTTTTGAATTTAATCTCTAAACAATCTTTTTAAAAAATAATTACTGAACAGTCATATTACTTAGAATTATTAAAAATTTCAAAAATATATATGTATTAATTATCTAAACAATTAAGATGCAATTCAAGCATTATTTCATACCCAAAGAATAAAATATTCCAATCCAACTGAGATGCATATGAAATAAATGTCTTGAAATAATAACTTCGCGGGTACTAGACATTTTGCTCCGTTCTTTGGAGTAAAGTTGTTTTCTTAAAATATTTACGCAGAATCGTCTTTAAAAAACGGAACCTGAAGAGAATTAAATTCAAACAATTCATAAAAATCAAATTTTTCGTAAAATTAAATATTTTCTGATCAACCGACGTTGGAAAAAAATTCGAATCAAAATTTTAAATGTATTTTGCCTAAAGAATGAACATATAGAAATTTTCAAGTTGCCTTGGGAAAATGATAAAGATTATTTATTCAAACAATTAGATTTTTCTACCATTCATTTTAGAAGTTTCAACATTCGTTAGTTACATATTACAAAAGGTTATTTTAAATGTAAATTGAATTTATAAATGCTACACACGCTATGACATTAATCAGTAATTTAATGCATTTAATAACTATTTATGTTTTGTAAGTAAAAAACCGAGTTTAGCTTTATCAAATAATTACAACTGAAAATTTGGAATTTTTTAGAGTAAGTGTTAACCTTTGCGCCATACATTTTCATAAAAGAAAAAAAAACTAACTCATAACGTAATAGTGTTTGACAATTGATCTTTCGAAAAATATACTCACAAACAATGGCTCAAGGCCTATTTTTGCTTAACTTTTGATGTAACTCATTGCGCCTACGTAGTTTAAACAATTATCTTGATATAAAAAGGCAAAAAGGACCCTCTAAGAAAAAAAAAATGTAAGAGGCAGCTTCTGTGTCACTACTTAGTCATTAAGTTATGTTTTTAAGAAATATTCCGATATCAAAACGCACTTATAGCAAATGCAATCAATTTCTCCCAATTTCTTTCGATACTTTAAATAGTTCTGTAGAAAAAAATCACTTCTTGATAATATGTATTTCTTAAAACATTACAAAAGATTATGAAATACTTTTTTGGGTGATAATCGAGTACTGTAAGCATTTAATGTCATCCAACAATTCCATGGAAAATATACACTGAATTATGATTAACTTTAAAAATGCTTATAAGTCCAACAGTGACTTTATCTTTAAATTTTATTGTAAGCGAACATGTGTACTCAACGTTTAAAAACCTGATAAATCCGGTCGTTTGTTCTGTAATTAACTTCTCTACCCACTAAAATGAGCTTGGAAAACAAATATATGCGTTAAAGAGAATTTTTTAAAAAATATTTCCCCTTAATTAAACAAAATCTTCAACAGAGTAGTATTAAACATGTTTCTCAATAGATGCGCGTTAGTGCCAGAAGTTTTGCTAAAATGAAAAATTAATTTATAGCATCATTGTAATTTTCTAATATAATTTTAAAACGCTTCAATTTTCAACGTTAAACCTTTGCTATTTATATTCTAATGTAAATATTTTGACTTGGTGGATAAAGTTTGTAGAAAATAGTAGATTAGGACGTAAAACTTATTTCCAATATAGTCATTAGTATTCTATGCATAAATAGTCTTAGATAAATTCTTAATTCATTCTTCGCGTACTGCCATCCAGAATTAACAAGTTGTAAATATTTTTAAAGTTATTCATACTTGGAACAATGGCATTAATAAAACTTTTGATAAGCAATGTCGTTGAGAAACATTTAGATATCTCACAATATGCTAGAAACTTTTAATTTTCATTGCCTTTCAAAAGTGCTCAGCCATCAAACAACTGTTCATATTTTTGAAAACATTTTAAGAGATGATGAGTTCTGATGAATATTTGTAAAAGACTTACAGCCATCATTCATATTAAGCGATGTCACTTTGTTCATGAATAGTTTTATCTGTCTAGTCATATCGAATAAAGATATACAAGATGAAGGAGGAGTAGAGTAATCATTCATCTTGAGAGATAGCAAATGGTAGATGAACAGTAAGTTGTCAAACCATTTGAATGACGATTACAAAAAAAATGAAGTGTAACTAAATCATTCATCTTAAAAGATTGAAAATTGCTGCTTAACAGTAAATTTACAAACCAATTCTATATCAAGTAAATGCATACAAGATGAAAGCAGAGTGCATTTAACATTCATCTTGAGGGATAGCAAATGGTTGACGAAGTAAGTTGTCAAACTATATAAAGTAAAAACTACAAGGTGAATGAACCGTACATAAATAATTCATCTTGAGAGATAGCAAATGGTTGATGAACAGTTAATTTTTAAATCAATTCCATATCAAGTAAAGGCATACAAAATGAATGCAGTGTACACTAATCATTCATCTTGAGAGATAACAAATGACTGATGAACAGTTAATTTTCAACCCAATTCCATTTCCAGTAAAGACATATTAGATGAATGCGGCGTACATTGATTATTCATCGCGAGAGATATTAGATTGTTGATGAACAGTAAGTTGTCAAACCATATCAAGGAAAAGTTATGCTTACCAGCACTTTTTAACAATACATAATAGGCACATTCTTCTTGTTACAGTTAATTCTTTTTTAACACATGACTCAATTTTCGGTAATCTAGAATTGGTGAGAATACTGATTTTCAAACTTATGTAAATAGTGATAAATAAATTTTGTGCTCAGCAACAAATTGAAACATCATTTTCACTCTCTTTCATCAATGCTAATTCAAAAAACTTAACTACATTCTCGTAAAAAGTGAAAATACGCAAACACTATGGCTTCTAACGCAGAAGGCTGGATGGATGATTTATCCCTTAAACCCACAAAGGAGCAACCTAGATCAAGTTCAAAAATTGGATTTTGCAAAAGCACTCTGGCAGCCAGACCCAAGACGGATAGTTCGTGGTGTCACAGTATCATATTTTTTGGAAGAAGAAAGCAAAAGAGGATTATATCGGAGTTTGTGGAGAACAAAAGCATAGAATTGCAGAATTCGGAATGTGCCAAGGTAAGTTTCCTTTACCAGTTACTTTTTTACTTTTTGCAGAAATAACCGAAAATGAAAGAAAATTGACCCCTATCAATTATTTTTCACTGGTTTTGGTTTTAACAGGTATGAGATTTTATGTACTAGATTAATATTTAAATTACTTCCATAGATTCAGTAAATAATACTGCCGTGTGCAGGTAAACGGCAGTATCTGCATAAATGAGTTTTTGAGATATTTGAAGAAATGTGTGGTGGATTCAATACTAGCAATAGGAAAATGTTGAAGTTAGACGTTTTTTTCCGCACTTTTTTTCAGCGGAAACCAAATAAGCGAGCTTGTACAATTAAGATAACGTACAATAGATGACAAAATTGCAAAAAATTAAAAAACGAAAAATCTGCAGTTGCTGCCCTTTACCTGCATACGGCAGAATACTTTATTTCCACTCTTGGGTCATTCCATAGCGACTAACGTAACATTCGCAGCTGATATTCTTACTCTTTTTACTTACAAGGAGAGGGGGAGGTACAAATAATTTTTTTTTTTGTTTAATATGCAGATTTAAAATGTGCAAGGTGACTATTTTTTATTTCTATCAAGAGTTTGAAGCAAAATAAGCGCTGGCAGGTATTTTTTCACCCAAAATGGCATCATGACTAACGTAACATTTTTGCAACCCTGAGAAACAATGCTTATGTTACGAGGCAATTTTTTCTGAAAGTTACGCAGGCATTAAAAATTGGCCGATGTATTTGTAAGAGGCAAACAGTCTATTTAAAAAAATATACTACAGATTTATTAGATTAATTTTTTTGGCTTTTACGAAAAACTGTGTAACTAACGTAATCATCGAATAACAAGCAATGAAGGCATATAAAAAAACTTTTTGTGATTAATCTCTTGCTCTTATATTACTTTTACACTTTTTAGGAACCTTTTTTATGTTGCTTTTTATCTATATTAGTGTAAGAAATTGAATGGAAGGATTCAGTTCAATTAACTCAATTTGAATGCACGAAAAAAATAATAATAAATAGATAAAAAGCTTTTACTAACTGATTGAATAACATCATTTTTCGGCTAATTAAATCCTAAACATCACTTAAAACGTTAACTTAATACAAATTGATAGTTTCACCTGCTGCCGATATACTAGTTATCGTAAGAAATTCCGTAGCACTTTTCAACGGCATATTATTTTTTAAGGTTTACTGATTCATCGAACGAATAGTGTTGTGCTTCCTGAATTAAAATGTCATTTTGAAAAAAAAATATTCGAATATTTTTGCAGAATGCATTTTAGTCTAGATTTCATCGGAAATGTTTAAATATTCTAAATGATCATTCATGCATTTTCTGAAATATACTGCAGCAGCTCTTATTGTCACTGTATCATGTAACATCTTCAAATGTTTTCCAACGAGTTGCCATTACATCATTTTAATAATAGGTGGAGATGTATTTTCTAAAAAATAGAGACGTTCACCTTTGTTAAGACTGTCTTTCTATTTTCTAAATTCTTTAGCTTGTTATGTGAGAAGTTTTGGTCAACCGATTAACGATGAATGTATGTGAAATTCTGCAAAACTTTTGAAATGAACATTTAACAGCAGGACTCCGACACTTGTTTACGTAGATCGGGCTGTTTCCGGGCCAAGGCAAATTGCTGACCCCATGCTCATTTTTCCGTTTCTGAACCTGAGTATGAGTTTAGAGAAAAAAATTATTAACCCCATGCCAATTTAAGTCTAATGGCAGGATAAAGATTTTTAAATTGTTACTTAAAAACTTTGCCCTATGGCACGAAGCAGAATCATACTGGAAAATGACGTTTGGAACTGGAGAAAAGTGATCCCGGATAGTAAGAAGCAATTTCGTCTCCAAAATGCCAATATACTCCTGAGCGTTTACTGTTTCTCGCACAAAGTGAAGCCCACCAACTCCTTGATCGGAAATACATCCCCAAATCATCTGGGATGCGGGATGCTTGACTGTGTGTTGAATGCAGTCGGGATGATATTCCTCTCCTTTGTGGCGCGGGTGATGCAATTTTTTTTTCCATCCACTGTAGTTGTCGTGTAACCTTCGACGCATTTTATAGTTGTTCAAGTACATTATCTTTAGCATTTCTTTAATTGTTAGAAAATGTCTCTTTTTCTTTCTGTATTTACAAACTTGAGATAAAACAGCGCTTTAAGGCGTCATTATATTTCATCACATTTCGTATTTAAAATGAGAAAAATTAGGAGTTGGTATTTGCACTAGCAAAGCGATGTTCAGACTGTACATTGTGGGAACTTCTGCTGTCAGTGATGCTAAAGGAATGAAAGTCCATTCACTAAAATATATATTTTGTAACCATTCATAACGCCGATACTTACTCACAGCGGTTCCCTTCCGAACATTTTCGTGTTTCGGGCAAGGAATTCGCGTTAGTAATAAAATTTGTAATCGGTTAAAAAAAATCTCGCGCTATAGCCATTTCGCGTAAGTCGAATCGCGTTGTAGCGAGATTCGACTGTACTTGGATATGCAGACGTTATACATATTATCTTTAGACTCAAAACCCATTTTGTCTCAGATTACTTAAATACAAACTACAAAACTGATATATTCTGGATATTAATTTCAAAATGTTGTATTTTAAGAGTATTCATTTTAAAGTAAGAGTTTTTATTATTTTATAGATTTGGTATTTTTTACAAATTAAAATAATATTAACTGCAAAGTTACTACGTCCCAAATATTACAGCATAGATCTTGAAACGATGTTCGGTGTACATTGAAAACTTAAAATTTCTATTGATTAAATTTAGGTTTAAAAATGTAACATCAGTTATAAGCTATTATGAGGTGAACAAATTTTTAAAAAATACGTATCTATAAACATTCACCGTTAAAGGAAATTTTAATTAATTAATTAATTAACTTATTAATTAATTTCCTTTAAGTAAAGTACTTACAAAAGTATAAATGCCAAATGCAATAACTTCATTTTAATCTTATAAAAGCTCAGAAAAAGATTTTTTCTTTTTTGGAAAAAAGCATTTTGAAACGCACCACGTTAAATTAGTCTGCAAAAAGAAACCGCATTAAACCGGATTTTTTAAATTTATTTCATGGCGCGCCGATATTCTTACGTATTTCAAATGCTTTTCGAGGCTCCAATATTTGGAAAACTCATCCAAAAAACGTTTAACTGAGGAAAAAAGAAATATAATTAACCCAGAAGCTTACATTTGTTAAGACGACTAGTCTTTTGTACTTCATAGCTTAAAGAGTATTAGATTCTTTTGAATATTATTTAGTTTTATATGAAATTTTCATAGGAAAAATAGGGTAGGGGGTGGCCCAAAGCGGGAAGTTTTTCGAAGAGCGCTCGAAAATTGTAGTTTTTGGGACTTTTATTGCAATAATTTCGGTTTTATTTCCCAGCAGAGTTCTTGAACTTCAAAATAAAAAGTGATTTTTGTATTATTTCAAACCCAATATTTATTTATCATCAAACTTTACAAACATTTGAAAAAACCCGCTTTGCCCTACCAGGGAGCCCAAAGCGGGTACGCTTAACTAATTGAGATTCGGTACATTTGCCAATCAAATATGAAGTTATAAATGATTAAAATAGTTAACTAGCTACCTGCCATTAGAAAAAAATATATAAAACAGTTGTACTTATCTAATTTAAAATCAGCTCATTTGTTTATAAAACATAAAGAAATAACTGATTAAATTAATAGACTAATTAATTGCCATCCAAAAAAAATAACTTTTTAAAATTACACTTATCCTATTAAAAGAGAAAATAGAAGTTAGCGCACGAGTCAAGAAATTATAAATACATATATGATTAAATCCTATACCCACTTTGTCCGAAGGTACGTTTTTTATTTGAATAATTATAACCTTTAGTCTAGAAAAGAAACAAACGAAATGACTGTCGTAGTATGTAGATGAATGGTGTCAAAATAACGTAATATTATTGGCAATCAAAAAAATAAGCTGGTCTTCGACTGATCACAAGTTACAAAACTTCATTTTTTTAAAGAAATGTATCATTATTTTATTTTAAGCCTGGGCATGCTACTGGTGCCGCTTCAATGCTGCTTCACCGAGACCGATAAAAACTTGGGAGTCGTTCATGTAAACATGACATACGTATGCATCGCCGCTCACACATCATGGGGGGGGGGGGAATACGAAGGCTCTGGGTCACCATCCCCTACATACTAGCTGCCAGTGGCGACTAGTTGATTTCACTGTTGCTATAATTTTTATTGCTTCTTTCGATCATTTTCTAGCCTTGGTATACATTGTCTATCGTTTTATATGAAATTCTCGTTGGAAATATACATACTGTCTGCCACGACTAGCTGTTATTTTTATGTTTATTTCGGTCATTTTTTAGCCTATAGATACTTAAAATAAATCATCCGAAAAAAAATACTTAAGCAATTAAAAAAAATACACAATTTTTTTATTTAATACAATCAAATATATTCCCCCTACTGCATTAGATATCATAAAAATGTAAAATTTGAAGAAGTTGCCTACCGCAACGTTCAGAGAACTCAAAATCGCCAAAAGAAAGAAGAAAAGAAATTGAGTCTTTTTATTCGTTTAGTTAAAAAGCATACACAAAACGTATTTCCGCCGCAGCATCAGCCGAGGGGAAAATTTATCTGATGTCGCCTGCTGCATGCAGTTAGTTTGCTTTTATTATACAGGGAACTTCTTCCTATATGATATTAATATTAATATTTTATTACATCTATATTATTTGATCAGAATCGCGTATTGAGTCTTCAGTGATCAGATTGCTAGATTATAAAAACATTAATATATCTTTTTTTTTTTCGAAAAAAATGGAAAACAAAGCAAGGTTTAAAGTAGTCGCAAGTAAAAGCAAGATATGAAGTTATAACATTAAATGAGATTAAACGTTACCCCTTGTTAATTTAATAAAATTGCGTTATAAGGCAAACGATCAACCAATAAAACCTAAATCTGAAGTCAAGTAAACTTTTCATCAAATAATTAACTTAAACGTATTTTTTTTACTATTTATGAATTTCTAACAATGTTATAACAACAAAACGGACTATTTTGACACAAAATAAATTTCATGTACGTAATGATTTTGATTTTTTGTCTTCTTTTACGCTTGCGAGGCGTATCGACAGTATTAGGAAAATAAACAGCACGTTATCAAAAAAAAAAAAAAAACTAAATAAAAGCACAAGGAATAGCGGGATTTTACAATTTACAGCTAGTTCCTAAGTTACAAGTGGATTTTTATGCTGTGCTTAAAAATGCGTAAAAACAACTATTATTATCTTTCGCAATTTGTTAAAATTTGTTTTTTTTTCCCCAAAACTAGAAACTCTTATGTGAAAGTGTTCTCAGAAATTAAATTAAAAACGAGCTGATGTGTGCATCACATGACTTCCTTTTACTCCAATTTAATGTCATTTCCACATTTTTGGCAATTTTAATGTGATTCAATTGTTTACACTCTAAATATCACCAACAGTGGCCAAAGTGAAACCAAATTTAAAAAAAAATCGCCAAATTTGTTACCAAGTTAGCGACAAAACTTGGCGACCAAAAGACTGGCGATATATCGCCAAGTGTCCGACACCACTTGAGTTTACATCGAAATTAACAATGATTTCCCCCCAAAAGGGGCAAAAGACCCCCTTAGGAACATCCGAATGCAGCCAAAAGAGAAGGTGCAGAACTAGACTCTACTAGGAGTCTACGTGCCAAATTTCAACTTTCTAGGACATACCGTTTTTGAGTTATGCAAGATACATACACACATACACACATACGCACATACATACGTACATACGGACGTCACGAGAAAATTCGTTGTAATTAACTCGGGGGTTGTCAAAATGGATATTTCGAGTGCCTGTACGTTTTTAGGCATATATCCAAGTGTGGTTGGGTCGAAAAACAACCTCAACATTAATTCGGGAGTGAGCAAAATGGAAATTAAGGCCGAATTTTGCGTGGAAATTTTTTCGCAAATACAATACTTCCTTTTTTGGAAAAGGAAGTAAAAAAGAACTATAGGGTAGATAACAGTTTAAAGATGCAAACCTTTATGCTCCAAATTAAATTTTTGCTTTATGTTATGAAACTTACTGTAATCATCTTACCCGTATCATCAATCAGGTAAACATAGTATTAAATTTTTTATAAGTGATAGTAAAATGCCTAACGCTACAATATAATTACGTACCCTGGCAAGAATTTTAAAAACAAACTAATCTTTTTATTATAAGTTATAATTTTAAATTAAGAACTACATAAAAAAAATATTGCAGCAACCCATTGTAAAAGTACATATTCCTAAACCAAAAAATATTTTTATGCCCTTTTTTCCCAATGAAAAAAAATAGTAAGTATAGTAGGCCTTTTTAACAGCCTTTTTTTTCAGTTAGAACTCTCGAGCAGAAATATCAATATTTTTGAGAACAAAAAATACCAAAGCAAACATTAATATCGGTTCATTTAAGAAATTTTTATCAAACAAATGCTGAGTTGCATACAAAGAAACTGTATTATGCTAAGATTAATATTTCGAAACCAAAGAGGGATTTTATGCAAAGTCTCTGCTATTTAAATTTGAAATAAACCTTTTATCTAATCCAATTTTTCATGCAACAAGGGACAAAGAATCTTACTTAAAAATACCATTTTCGGACTACTCATCATATTAAATACATCATTTCACAGTAGTTTCAAACAAAATTAATGCATAATAGAATGAATAACAGGTTAAAACTTTGAGCAACAAATAGAGGTAATAACTACCGAATAGAACACCGTAGTGAATTCTGGATCTAAGCGAAACCACCTGCATGGAAGATTAAGTGTCTTCTGCCTCACTAATGAGCGAACACAGAATGTCTCTTCTCTCCGGGAGCAGACGAATAAATATCATTAAATAGTATTCGAAACTGCGGAAGAAGTTTGGTTTCCAACTCTACCACACATTTTACATTTGTTTTTGGTATCTTCCTGCTGTGCTTTATTCTAAAGTTGTGTCCTCATATAATGGCCAAATGATAAAGAAAGTTTGAAACATTCATTGTAATTGAAGAGAAAAATACAAATAAGTCGTTTTGAAGATAAGTCGTTATTGGATGAATAAGTAGTTTTCATACTAGAAGAACAAGATTAAGCAATGTGAAAATAATGCAGAACAGGAGTTCATAGAAATATTGCGGAACAGAAGCTCATAAGAGCATTGCAGAATTAAATTTTACAAGACCATTGTGGAAGAGGAATATTTTGAATATTAACTCATAAGAATATTTTGTACTCGGATCTCGTAGAAATATTGTGGAATATGAGCTTATAGAATAGAATATTGAAAGAAAAGTTCGAACACACATAAAGTTTTGGAATTCAAACTCATAGGTACATTAAAGGATAAAAGCTCATAGAAGCATTGAAATAGGAGTTCGGACACACATTAAAAAATGGTGGAATTTAAGCTCATAGGAGCATTGAAAAAGGAGTTCCGACTAACATTAAAGCATAATGTAATACAAGCTCAAAGCAGCATTAAAAGAGAAGTTCGGACACATATTAAAGCATGCTGGAATATAAGTTCATAGGAGCATTGAAAAAGGAGTTTGGACACACATTAACGGACTGCTGAAACGAAGCTCATAGGAACATCGTGAAACTGGAGTTCTGGTACGAACATTGCGGAATATGAGCTCATAGGACCATTGCGGAAGAGAAGTTCACAGGAGTATTGTGGAATACATCCTGTAATTCAAGAGACAGACAGTTATTAATGTAAAAAAGTACCGATTTTCCTAAATTTGAAAAAATAATTCATTGTGCATAAGCAATGTTATCAGAGAAATAAACGGTAACTATATTGGTACAAAAATCCACTATAATATTAAAATCTGTTCGCGTCCGTCCGTCTATCTGTCTGAAGAGCGATCTTCTCGAGAACCGCTGCGAATCAAGAGTCAAACGAGATACCGATCAATTCGAAATTTTCCAAAGAAAACAATAGGACCAATCTCGTAATTGTGCGACTTTAATTAGCGGAGATAGTAATTAAAACGTTAATTAACGAAACGTTATTCAGGAATTTTTATTTCTTTCCTGTTGCCATTTTACAAATGGGTGAACAAGTAAAATTCTAATATTTGTTTTAAAAGAGATTTTTTTGTCTGCTGTCCAAATCTGAAAACAACGTTTCCATCTAGAATTTCTTTTTAAATTAGTTTACAATTGGTTGCTCTATTCGGACATAGCCTTTATTTCATAGTATCTCCTTTTTTTTTTATTTTTCACATTCAACATTCTTAACTCTTTTCAGCGTATGAAAGTTGTTTCTTTAGCTATGTTTATTGATTGTAAAGTAAGTTTATCATTCACCGGTCTCATATTTTGGTACATTTAGGATGTGCGACTAATTATGTTAATTTTGTTGGACTTTTTCCCGTCACGTGGGTGAGTTTTCAAATTGTAATAACTCTCTTTTTCCTTCCTGTTTCTGTTTTTGAAATACAGTTTGTATCGTTAAAAGAACGTGTTAAATTAAGATTCTTTGGATTTCTTAAAGTGAAATAGAGTTGAACAAAGAAGATTGTTTTTAAGGATTTTAACTAAAGCTAATTTGGCATCTGATGACTTGGTATTAAATTGATGCTTATTGGTATTTGTTTAGTCTTGGTGCTTTTGTTTCACATAATCAATCAAAAAGTGTGTGTCATTTTATGTAAAAAGCTGATTGCAATTGTACAGAAATATTTCAGATTAAAGTTGATAATGCATATATTTTCATCTTTTCTGCTAACTGAAAATACTCATAACTTGTATCATTGATAACTGTGATTAACGTCAAAAATATTTTGTTCAAAAATATGCTCTACTGGTGTTTTGCAAACCTTGCATTACGCGTATTTATTTACTCCTTAGCGCTTTAGCAACTGATATCAGAGTAATACAAAAACATCAATTAGACATCTCTTTCAATTTTTAAGTAGCCCGTGCAACGCCGGGCACGCAGCTAGTTGATTAATAAAATGTGAAAAGTAAAAATTAATATCAAGCAAACTAATGGTATTATTCAGAGCAAAAAAGCTCTTCAAAAATACCATTTTTGGACTACTTATCACATTAAATACATCATTTAACAGTAGTTTCAAACACGATTCTGAGCCTTGAAATCAACAGTTATATGAGTAGGTACTGTATTAAAAAATGTTTACATGGGTGCCACTTTTCATCAGTACTGAAGACGGAATTCCGTCTATTAAAAGACTCGACGACTTTCACTATGTCCGGTCGCCACCTTGAATTGAAACCACCTTTTAATTGAAGGACAGATATATGTTCGCCGAATCTATATCATTAAAAAGACAGGATTTCGTTTGCATACTGAAAAGTGACTTATTATCTTTGTAGACCCAGTGCGCTCTCTTAAGACTGATCTTATTCTTTCGAGTGGCACAACTATAAACGGATCACCCATGCTATTTAAAGACTTGGTACATTTTCTAAAGGTTGATCTCATTCTTTATCTGGCACAACTATCAACGGATCGCACACGCTATTTGTGGACCAGGTGCACTCTTTAAAAGCTGATCTCATTCTTTTATGCGGCACAAGTATCAGACGATCGCCCATGCTATTTGTAGACCAAGTGCACTATCTAAAGACTAATCTCATTCTTTTATGTGGCACCACTATCAGCCGATCGCCATTACAGCGCGACAGTTTTGCTTAAAGTCCTGCTTAAAGGCCTGCTATCTTGGACCTATACGAGACAAGGACCTACATCCACACATTCGTATATCCAAACTTTCTCCTTTAGTATTAGTACATATGGTTGTGAAATTCAAATTCCATCCAACAATTATAATTTAAAAGAATTATACAAAATTTCCTATTCTAACGTATTTCATAACTTCCATCTCAAAGCGAAACTAAAATTGATATTATAAATCCTAATAGACGTATTTAAAGGAAACAGTTTAAACCCAACCCATACGTTAGATCAAGAAAATAAATATTTAGCAATTAAATTTGCATATTTCATAACATGCTACTTTTATGTTTACTCAAAAATCTAAATATCTAGAGCGCATTAAAATAGAAAGTTGATCTTGATCATTTGAAATTTCTAATAAATATGAACTAAGTGTCTAAGCAAATACTAAAGATAATGTTTCACCCACGTTTGCGGCTCGAGCATTTTAGCTGAATGAAGGAGATGATGCTCATTCAATCAAAATAAACGAATATGAAAGCATTGTTATTTCGGGAAGTATTCCGGAATCATACTAAAATTTTACGACAATGTTTGTGTTTTTCTGCTCTTAATATTGGATACTTCTTGACAACTGGAATTTAATCAGTTACTCTGTTTTAGTAAAATTCAATGCAATGCTGCCCTTTTCAGAATGAGTAGTGAATTTTGCCAAGAAAAGAATATATGAGCCATTAAGTATCAAAACCACTTCTCAATCTTTTTCTTTTCTCAATTTTGCAGGACACTTTCCACGCACTGCCAGTATAACCTCGATTTAACGATATCCAAATTAACAATTTCTTCAATTTAATGATACATTTCACTGGTCCGGATTTAACTACATTGAATATATCTTACTACTATTATATGCGAAAGTTTGTCTGTATGGATGTATGGATGTTTGTTACTCTTTCAAGCAAAAACTACTGAACGGATTTTCATAAAACTTTACAATAATATAGCTTATGCATCAGAATAACACATAGGGTAGTTTACGTCGCGTTATGGGAGGCAAAACCCCCTTAGGGGGGCAATAAAACACAATTTTTGTATCAATTCTCTAATATTGGGATGAAAAAATACTTTCACATATTTACATTATATGTCCATCGAAAGCTCTGATTTTTCTGCTGAAGATGGCACCTGTTCGAAATTTCTAAGTAGAATAAAAAACGAGTTATGAGCTTTTTAGTTCCATGTTCGAAGGCTTTCCTCAACTCAATACAGTATTTAGTGTATCATCTCAACTCCCTGTCGATAGCGGCAATTGTTGTATTGTTGACTATCTTTGCTTTTCGTGACTGTTCAAGGTTTTTCTCAAGTCAAATCTTGAAGTAAGATTTTTGCACAAGATTGGCAAATAATACATGATTTGGCTGATCATTTTCCAACTAAACGGAACTTTAATGTAATTAATGGTTTTTATTATTATTTATGCTGATTGAACGCTTACTCATTATCCAATCAACCAGCAGATCGCGAAAATTTTTGCAGAAAGATTTTCGTAGCTGATGTATTTGGCAGTTTTTTCAACGTCGCTGTTTTTGAAGCCGAAGGCTACGTCATAATGTTTCTCAGCTTTCACCATGTGAACAAAATATTACCAATCAAAGAATTTTCAAAAGACTTTTTTTACTGTGTTAAATAATCCAGCAACTAAATTAGGCAAATCCATAAACAGCACAAAAACTTCCATTAATTTTCCTTTTTGCACAATTTCAAACAATCACCAGATTTTACAACTTATTTTGGAAACATTTCGGATGAAACTGTTTAGCGCCATTTTATGGTGACCAAAAGTATCTCAGAATCTGGCGACGATATCTCTGTAACGAAAATTAATATCATATCGTTTTACAAAGTAAGGAAAGAAGGGAGGAGAATCATCGAAGGTACCCCAAAACGACTCTCGCAAATTCGGTAAAATCGCACCAAGAGCCCACAATGATTGAAATTTCCCAAAATAGCTAAAGCAAGTATAAGGGGATTACGAGCGCAGCTACTTTTTTTTAATCACTTCTTACTTCATTAGCCATACAGAGAAGGTTTTAGACTCCATGTTAAAAAAAAGTATCAACAGATTAATCTTTTTAAACATGAGAAGATTAATTTCATGTTTTGGAAATTTGTATATGCTTAAATATAGTGCTTTCGTTTCTAAATCAATACTATTTTGTTCTTTATACTTATTGCTATTTTAGTTTTATGGGTAAGGAAGAAACTCGATTTTTAATCAAGTCAAAAAGATGTGTTTTAAATTCTTTCACTTAAAACAGAAAACAAAAGCAAGTAACGATTTTTTCTCTTAATTATTACTGACCCAGGCAACGCCGGGTATTTTCGCTAGTTGCATATATAATCAAACGTTTCATAATGCAAATGTTTTGTTTTTATTTTCTCTTTCTAGAAAGGGGTTACAATTCGCATCACCGAGACTTTTTTTTTCTCTTCTTTCTGAAGTCAAGCCTTAAGTTTAAGTTAAAAGCTACGCGTACAATTCTTAACTGTATCTGTTATATTTCTACATGTGGAAATTGTTTTGACTTTTTGTTCATGCTTTCTTCTTTGTTGTGTTCTGGCGGCAAACTGATTTTGGCTTGTACATATATATATGTTTCTCGATTTAACGGTATCCTTGATTTAACAATTATTTTTCCAGTCCCTTGTCAATCGTCAAATCGGAGTTTTATTGTACTTAGTTTTCCCAAAGGTTGATTTTCATTACATAACATTCAAACAAGTCCCTTTGGTGAAAGATCTTTTTTTTATTTTTCTCTTGAAGATTAGCAGTATCGTCCAATCATTTACAGATAAAATTAATTGGCTTTGAGCTGGTCTCGAAATAAATAGGTCATTTTGGTTCATGTTCCTTTCAAACTCTACTTGAGGCAATGAGAAGCAAAGGGATGTACAGAGGGTGACCAAGTTATTACACTCAAACAAATTTTTCTGTATTTTTATTGATTTTTATTGTGGTTACGTAGTTTTATTATTTGGACATATTTTAAAGTTTATTAAAAAGTTAAAAGTTTATTTTGTTGTTTATTTTTGTCGAATTTATATATAACACTAGGTAACTCAAGCAGCCACATCATGCATTAAAAGCATGCCACGCCACATCCATGCCGTGAGAGCAGCAAAAGCGAAGTTACTAAACATTAAATTATTATTTTTTTATCTATTTATAGTCTCACTCAGAAGGTACTTAATGTTTTTATGTTTAACTCACATTTTAAATAATCTTTAAAATGTGTTCAAATAATAAAACTATGTAACAACAATTAAAAAAAAGATGATGTGTGTATCACATGACTTCCTTTAAACTAATTTAATGAAAATAGCGCCTTGGACCTTGGAGTAATTAAAGAAACACTTCAAATATTTTCCCCCCAAGTTTATTGCGAACCGAAGCAAAAAGAAATAAATAAACGTTTTATACAGATTAATTTCCCCAATGTTAGCAATTTTAATGTGATTCAATGGTTAACTTTCTAAATACGCCAATAGTGGCCAAATAGACCAAATGTTTTCAAAAAAAATTTAAAAACCGCCAAATCTATCGCTAAGCTGGCGACAAAACTTGGCGACCAAAAGCTGGGCGATGTATTGCCAAGTGTTTGCGAAATTATAACACCACTTGAGCTTGCATTGAAATTAACATTTTTTCCCCCAAAAAAGGTGTGAAAGACCCCCTTTGGAGCACCCGAATGCAACCAAAAACGGAGGCGCACAACTAGACCCCACTAGGAGTCTACGTACCAAAGTTCAACTTTCTAAGACATACCGTTCTTGAGTTATGCGAGATACATACGCACATACATACGTACATACAGACGTCACGAAAAAATTCGTCGTAATTAATTCGGATTTAGTCAAAATGGATATTTCTGGTATCTATACGTTCTTAGGCATATCCACGTGTGGTCGGGTTGAAAAAAATGCTCAATATCCATTCGGGGGCAAGCAAAGTGGAAATTAAAGTCGATTTTTCATAGAAATTTTTTCGCGAATACAATACTTCCTTTTTGGTAAAAGGAAGTAAAAAAAATAAAAGTACAGAAAGGATTGAGTACAATAATTTGGTCACCATCTGTAAGTGCCAAAATTGAAAATTCGGAGATAATCAGTACAAATGGTAGGAGAACCTCTCCTCTGCTTGAGGGCAAGAGACGGTACTAATAGCTCTGGTGAGTGCTGCGATACAGCAGGATCTAGAAAAAAAAAATCAATGGAAACCTACTTAGGATCTGAACTTCAAACGCATTTTACTTGAAACTTCAAAAAGTTCATTTATCAAATATTACATCCCTTTGCTTCTCACTGCCTCAATTAATTTTTGTAACATCTTAATTATTAGCCATGTAATAACCTTAGAGCAGGATGCAGGATTAGCAAAAGCTGGGTCAAAGACCCCAAGTCACGTGACTCAACAACGACGAATGGTTTGCACGTTTTGCATGAAACAAGCGAAAGAAACGTGATTTCTTCCAATGCTTTGCTGTAAAATCTATCACGTGACTTGGGGTCTTGGTTTCATGAATGAAAGTCTTCACTCCTCCCTTTTTATCTCTTCTCAATGGTAATAACTCGTTAAATAAAATATGTGATTAGATTAAACGACAGATTAATATAATGTTGTTGATGTTGCCCGATCGTTTTTACAGTGGCCGATTACTAAAAGCACGGATAGAGCTGTTTAAAAAAAAACGGTTTATGACAGCCATTTTTGGTCTCATTACAACCTTTCGTGCATTCTTTCTAAATCTAGAACATATCTTGCAATGAGATCTTCTGCCTTCTTTAGTTGCACTAACTCTTCTAGATTTCAAAATGAAACTGCTGTAGATGCCAAATATTTTTTTGTTATTACTGTCGACGTAAACCCAGTGTGTTCAATTTTAAATTCGTTTTCTTTCGAATGGTGTTCCTAATATACACTATGGAAGTCATGGATTATTTAAATACTACTTGTGGTTTACCTCTAAATTAATTTTCAGCCACATTTCTCTGGAAGTTGTGTCGATTAGTTTTGTGCTTTAACTGAAACCACATTTCGGAAAATAAGCACGAATCAACATTTTACTGCAATCATTATTGCAAAAATATTATGTGCAGATTTGCTTTAAAAATATTCCCTAGAATTCGTTTAAAAACACAGGAGATTAATCAACGAGTGTTAGGTTCTTAAAGAAGTTACTCGCAATGTTACTTATCGTCTAAAATGGTTGCTTTTGATGCATTTTCGCAGATAAAATAGAATTTTGTAAATTTTAATTCATTCTTTTAAGTCCAGCATCCTCCTATGGCAGTTAAAATTTGACCTTCTTCTATTTCCACTTTATTTTATATGTCTAAACAATTTTTTCAGGTTGAGATCATTTGTATGTCTATCTATGCGAAAAATGATCTATTTTTTGCCTCGCTTTCTCCAAAAGTACCAACCTATTTCATCTGTTCTTAAAAAGCAGTTTCAATGAGCTAAATATTCCTCCATCCTCATTTTATCTAAAACTGTTAGCTCCTTTTCTATGCTCCTCCCGAAACCCTCAGATTCTAGCGAGTCATTGAAATAATTTCTTATTTCTCTCTGTTTAATAATTAATTCTGTTAAATGTATCAAGAGAAGAGCGCGTGCTATGAACATTAAAAATTCAATTCATGCACCTAATTCCCATTGCTTTAGAATAAATTCTTATTATGAACAGAAAATGTAAATATTTAAAGGGGCTAGTCTTTTTCCTTTGAAACTAATATTAGACTTAGCAATTTTCCGCTTCTCGTACATTAGTATCAGGTGTTTTCATTACATTAGTTTTCTTAAAACCGCCCAGGAACATTTTTGTTTGAATAAAAATATCTTTTGAATTTTGAGGTATTTATACTTGCATTTCAGTCAATTTCAATCAATTTAGCATAAATATTTGTTAGATCTATAAGTAGGCTTGCCAGATTCTGAAGTGAACCGAGACAACGGAATCCTCCCACCCCCCGCCCCACCAACCCAGCATCACAAACATTCAAAAGAGTATACACATTTGGCTGGTTTTTGAGTGCTTCAGAGGGTAGTTCATTATTAATGCTGTAAATGAATGATAAATAATTATGAACCAAAACCAGGAGTAATAGTAACTATCACAAATAGATAAAAATATTTTATTTCTTACTTGTTTTTATTTATAACTTACTTAAGTAAAGAGGAACATTTGAATGAGGAATAAAAATTTAAATTATCAACACGCATTTTTCATTGAATAGGACATTTTTTTAGAAAGTCTATCTTGGATTTAATCTTATTGCAAAAATATTCCCAAGCTTATCCAATATAAGTTTTTCATTTTAATGTTACAAATGGCAACAGGGACGTCTGGCAAGCCCATCGATAAGCTATTCTATGAAGATAGCAACATGAAAATTAAAATGTGAGAAATAAAAAACCCCCTACGCAAACAAAGTAAAAGAAATCACCAAGCTTATAGTTCTCTGCAAATGTGTCATTTAATGCACTCGTATTTTCGTTTCAGCATTATATTGTCATGTATTTAGCCATGGGTTGGTAAACGGCACTATATGTATTCATTTGGAGGTAAGAAAAATGGAAATTTGGGTCAAAGTTTGGAGGATACATTTTTCGCGATTGCAAAAGTACTTCTTTTACTATGCAAAAGGAAGTAAGAACATTTGCTGAAAATCAAGGTATACTTCAAATATAATCTACTTAACAACAAATTTACGTACTTTGTACCACTTACTTTGAAGAAAATTTGGATCATTTATGCAACGTTACTCAATTCAACTTTTGATTCATACTAAAATATTTCAATGTGCGCACCCCGGCATAAAAGAGCTTGAGATAACCTAATTCTGCTTTTAATTAACCCTTCACCTCCAAATAAGTTACCTAAACATTCTGGTTTTAAATATTCACCTCCAAATAAGTTGCCTATACATTTTTGTTCTATAGATTCATCTACAAATAAGTTGCAATACATTTTGGTTTTAAATATTTACCACCAAATAAGTTGCCTACACTGTAACAAATTTCGGAAACGTTTCTGGATATATCGGAAACGTTTCCGAAATAGTAGGAATCCTTCATCTAATAGCGAACTCCTCATTATCCAGAAAGCTTTTTGTTATTTCAAGAAATCTAGAAGCGAAAGTGATGACGCAAAGCTTCGAAACGTATTTCATCCTTCCAACACGGGAGCCAATGAGTCGAAAATAATTAGAACTTATTTTTTTCTTATCTATGATTGCTGCAGTCAGCAACTGTTTAGCAATGGATTGCTTGTTATTTCATGCCTAGAGAGTAGTAAAATGTGTGGAAACTAATTTTACGCCTTTGCATTTTGAACTGCCCTTGATTTTTTAGACGATGTACGCAGCTATTAAGTTAGTTAATAACCATTTGCTTCTTTACAATTTCCAATGCGATTATAATTAGATATATATTGTGTGTTCAAGCGTGAATAGTTTCAACACTCGTGTTTATACTTAATGAAACGAAACCCTTTAGATTACTTATTCAGTTGTAATGGAGGTACTTAGATTTTCTTCCGCTCATGTTCACTTGTAAGTATTAATGAATATTTTAAAACATATTGCTATATAAATTTATATTTTTGTTGATTTGCATTTGATGAGGC
This sequence comes from Uloborus diversus, assembly GCF_026930045.1. NCBI lineage: Eukaryota > Metazoa > Arthropoda > Arachnida > Araneae > Uloboridae > Uloborus > Uloborus diversus. The sequence continues at coordinate 34,783 of NW_026557884.1, read as the reverse complement.
TCCAATTGTAACTGTTTTTGGGTTTATTGAATTAATTTAAAGTTATCCTACATACCCTACTTAAAGTTATCCTACATGTGCGCAGTGTACTATTTGTTGTAACCAATTGAAACTGATTAATTACGCAAAAGAAATAAGATTTAGATTTAAAAAGCAATCACAGAAAAGTTATTTCGAAATACTTGGATATGCATACTTTGGTTCAAAAAAAAAAAAAATCAATTTTTTGATTCATTGAAAATATGGTAATGCAAATGTTTTCTAGTATATTGTAATATGCTTCACAAAAAATGTGCCAGTATTATTTATTCTTTTTTATTATAATTTATTCATTCATTAAAAAAATATTTATACTATTAGAAAATGACCCAGCTATCTATTTGTAAGCAACATAGTTATGCAATTAATTCATGTGCTTATTCATTTTGTTAAATGTGGTTGACAATAAAAAAAATTCCTTGACATTACTTGTTCGGTAAATAACATTTCCTTCGTGGACATACTAGTTTAATGTAGGACAGTCAGGAGGAATGAGTCAGTGGCAAAAATGGAACAGCTGCATTTATGCCGAAATAAAAAGTAATATTATTTCATGTCTATGTTTTAAAAGTGATCATTTTTTAAATACCATTGTATTAATATACAATGTATATATGGGGAGAAGACGAGGGGCGTTCACCACGCAGACTGCCATTGACATTTTCAGGGATTGCTTTTTTTAAGGGGGGGTGGCGTTTTATAGCATTTTATGGGTGCACCATCACTCTTATGGTGTTGAGGGAGATTCTCGTATATATGAAATGGAATAATCATGCAACAGAATTCAATGTTTAAATAAATAAAATATATAATGCATTTTGAGCACATTGTAAAAATTAAATCAGTAACCTATTTTGATTAAGTATTTATATTTGTGATGAACTGGAAAAGGGCAAGAACGGAAGAATCAACCCGAATGGTTCCAGCAGGAGGACTTGGTGTCATATTTAAATTCACCAATTTCTCTGTTTGTACTTTTCGGTACACTTTTTTCGCCAGAGAAATTGACTTGAGGTGAACGAAATTCGGAATGCGAAGGTAAGTTCTGTCAAATTTTATCCGAAAATAAAAGCTATCAAGTTTGATACAAGATATGTTTTTAAGTTCTGCATTAAAAATACCATATGTTGATAATTTTGTCTTGAAAATATTGAGAGAAAAATTGAAGTTTAAGATTGTTTAACAAACAATCTCTCTTTTGAGAAAGTACCCCCGTCCCCTCCGCTGACGATTTTGCGATTAAGAATGAAACTACTATATTATTTCATAAATTTTCAAAAATTTATAACTGCGCATATGTTATGCTGTGCATGCTATTTGTCATTAGAAATTCAGAAAAAAAATCCACGAATGATTCTAAAATTGCTTGTTTCATTGCTCTTATATATGAAAGAATTGAAACTGATATGGTATGCAATAGTATAGTAAAGAATGATATTTTAGAAAAAATCACGGAAATAGGATTCCGAAATTCTCGGAAACGTTTTTGAAAATTGTTTGCAGAATTCCGAAATACTCGGAAACGTTTTCGAAACTTTCATGAACCACAGCTGCACAGAATACTCAGAAACATTTCTGGAAATTACGGAGAGAAAATTCCGAAATACTCAGAAACGTTTCTGAAAATTACAGAAAGAGTATTCCAAAATACTCAGAAACATTTCTGGAAATTACAGAAAGAGGATTCCGAAATACTCAGACACGTTTCTGGACAAAACAGAAAGATAATTCCGAAATACTCAGAAGCATTTTTGAAAACTCCATGAACCGCAGCTGCACGATATACTCAGAAACGTTTCCGGATTTTTTTTACAGTGTATACATTTTGGTGTAAAATATTCATCTACATCCAGGTACTATCCCACCACTATAGTAAAGACAAACGTTGTTCTTATCTATCATCGCTTTGAATGTGTATGTTGTGTACTAAATAAATATAATCTTCAGAAAGTGCGTTCTTAAAATACATATTAGAGGCTTGGAAGTATGTGAAACATTTATTACAAGCAATACTGAGAGACTTAGAACAGCAAAGTGGAAAACAAAACGTTTGATCCCTAACTCAGATCATTGAAACGTTAATCATTTTCTCTCCAAGAAGAAATTTGGTTTTTCTTTCAAAATTGCGGTGTAGGAAGTTTCCTAAAGTAATAAAAATATCGCAGTATTAGTTTATTTTAAACACTTGAGTTGATGTGAAATTGTTCAGATAGAAGGAATATAGAATTGGAATGAATTCCCTACAAATCGTTTAGAAATTTTTTTACAATAGCTCAAAACATAGCGCTAGCTTGAAAATATTATAATAGAATTATAACTAGACACTAGATTGAAAATATAATATTATATAGCTTGAAAATGTTATAAGATTCAAATAAAGTTTCGAATTCTTGACTGACCAAAATTTCTTAATTTTAACATACTTTAACCCCTATGCAAATGAAGAGGGTGTATGAGTTTGATATATGTATATGAGTATTTATGCATATATCCAGGACATCTCAGCTTCTAAAAGAATTAACTGGTTTTGATAATTATTTTTCTGTTCAAAAAGTTAAATAATTGAGAATGTGTTTAGCTATGTCTCATCTTTGTAGGACCCTAAACTACCAAAAATATAAATTGACAACCATAAAAACTGGCATCTTTCAGTTTTAGTAGTGAAAACTTACTAGCACATTAAACTATGAGTAAGTAATAGAGAGAACGAATCAGCTGCGTCGGAAGAATTTTGCTTGAAACTTATTATTGATATAGAACTGGAATTTAACTTTTTCTTTCATAAATTTGAATACAAGCTATTCGTATTTTTACTAGATTGGTTATAATTTTATTGTTCTCAGTGAAGGAGAAAAAGTTGAATTATTTAAAGAATTTAATGTTCTCAGTTTTTTTCTTAACAAATAAAATGCTTGTAATTGTTTTCGTAAGCAAGGTTTTTGAAAGGATATTTAATTTTTACTCTTGATTTTTTTTTTGTCACTAACAAAACTTAATGTGATTATCACTACTTCTCTGCGTTTTCCCTATTTATCTGTAAATCGTTCTAATGTTTAAATCCCTCCCCCCCCCTAAGGTACCATCTTGATAGGAGGCAAGTACTCAGAATTGCAGTTTTTTTTTTTTTTTTAATTTTTGAATTTAATGTTAGTTTTTGCTTAATTCCATTGTTCAACTTAAACACTAAACATTTTTCAAATAAGTTCATGTTATTTAAGTAACTCTAGATTGTGGTTCATTTCTTTTATACCCAGCAGAAAATTAAAAAAAAAAAAAATCACTTCACGTGAACTTTGTTAAGCTGAATCGAATTCGAGTCGCGAAACGGCTTTGAGAAGCCCGCACTAGCGCATAGAATAATTATTTTCCCTTCTTAATCAAAGGTTTTGGATTTAATGAAACCACGAGAGCATTAAATTAAACCCCAGATAAATTTAACAAAAGGTACCTAGATCATGTTTAAACATTTACTTTTTTTTATAATGTAAGTTAGATTTTTTATGATGTCGTACAATTCACCACGAAGTATTACTCAAAACTAGCAGCCGTATTTAAAAATGACATCTTCACTACCTTAGTCCAAAAAGAACACTAAAAAAAAAGGCAACCCAATTCCTTAGGTTAAAAAACTTAAGTAGAATATTTCCTCGGCTTCAACACAGTATGTTTCCTACTTTTCAATAACTTTCCAAAACGTATGGATACTACTTATATATTTTTTTTCTTTCGCTGCACAGAAGCATATACATTAAAACGGGCCTGTGAAAACTGGATACATAACTATACATTTATTAGCTCAATACAACGCTTTTAAATATGTAATAATATACGATTTTCCCTTTACGTAATTTAGGTTTTTTTACGGAAATTCGAGGGGAATGATGCGTAAAAGTGCTCATCCAGGGGTCTAAATTCAACTAAGATCAATACTGAAAAAAAAAAACTTTATATATGAATGTTTCTAAAAGTTTTTATTCTTCTTTGATTCATTCATTCATTGTACATGTAAGAACATACAATTTTATACGTACTTTCAATATAAAACCATCGTGAAAACATAATTATAATGGAAATATTTTAACTGTCCGTGAATACCTACAAAGCCTCAATAATAACAAACGAATGTAAGAATTTTATTTCTTAACTTTCAAGCGAAGAAATAGCACCACCTAATATTATTCAGCCATTGATTCTGTCTCGCACAAAATATAAAATTAAAAATAAATTTTCATTCACTCATTTTATCAAGTTGCTTCTAGCTTTATTTCTATTCAATTTAGACCCATCGAGTTTTCGAACGTATACGGGAAAAATGACTTATGGGATGTTTTTACGGGGATGTGAAATGGGGTTTCAAACCATTTCAAGCTCAAAACACTACAACGAATTTTTCAAACAGAAAGAATTATTTATGATTTCAAAGGAAAATCAATTAAAATTTAATGCTTCACACTCCTTATAAGTAGCTCGATCAAATGATGAGAAATAATCAAATTTGAAAATTAAAAAATTAATTAGCTAAAATATGCTTATAGCTTTTTTTCTGGTTAATTTAAATGATTTTGCTTCTACCCCTCGTGGTAAACTTCGTTAGGAGTAATGTTTTTACGAACTTTTTCCATTTGTTACAAGTTTGATAAGATGGAGCCGTTTGAAAAGAAAGCAATAGCTTTTAATTAATATATATCGTTAATTAGTTCTCGTTTTCACTAACGTGGTAATACTAACTCTCAGCAATAGCTACTAAATAAAAACAGAATGAAGAAAATCGGCTAAAAACTGAGAAGGAATATGTACCCAAAGATTTTTTTTCACGAATTAATGTATAAAGATATACAGTCATCTTTGCGTATAACGAACCTTGATGTAACGAGATTTGAGTTTTTTAGCGATTGACTTGAAAATTTCGTTGGTGCAATTTTTAGACTCCGGGAACCTAACTCGCTTTTAACGAACAAACCCCGCAAAGCAAACAATACATTTCTCATTCAAAAAATATCTTATGACTCCATCGCTATTTGATTAATTAGAGTTTTCATGGGAAAATGCCTTTAACATTCAGAAGTCAGTTTAAAATAGAGTTGAGTCCCATACCCTGAAAACGAGTAATCACGACCTTTTAATTTTTATTTATTTTTATTTTTTATTTTTCATATTTGCGGAGTAAAGAGATGCTAGCGATTCCGAAGAATACTTTCGGTTTTATTGTAGCTGAAATTCAAGCTAAATTAGTTGAAAATTATTTTAATAGCGACAACGATAGCTGAAAATGTAGACCACTCTCAACATACTCAATGATTTTTGATGGGATAAAAAATTTCAAACTTTTTTTCGAAGTCATACGTGCAAATGAGATAACTTTCAGGCTATTCCACGAAAACAATAGCACAAGTGACAATAAAACAGTTCAAAGCAAATAAAATAACTTCTTTGATTCTTTACAAGAAAACAAAGAAACATTTAAGAATATTTATCAGTTCCTTTTTTTTTCAAGAAATATTTTTTACTAGCACTTGGTTGTACACTCAAACCTCTTTTTGTGCGCTAAATAAGGATAACATAAAAAATCGCATAAAAAAAGTTCGTTCGCTTTATAAATAACTTCGTCCGTTTTCTAAATACTATCGTCAATTGAGTCCGAATCTGATTGGAAATTTTCATACACCGCACAAAAAAAGTCGCAAAAAAAAAAGCCTAAAAAAAAAGGCAGCACAAAAAGAGGTTTGGGTAAAAATAGCAAATACTGCAATTGCTTTGAACTCGTTGTTAGCAAGTTCACCGGTAAATATAAAAAAACAGATTTTTTTTTTTTTCATAACTGCTAAGCAAGTTTTGTGATTTGAAGAAAAAAATCCAAATGTTTATTTTCAAATTGTTTTACTTATAATTGTTTATTCTTTGAAAAAATGAACTCTATAGTCTAATTAAAAAGAAATTGGCACTTCAGAATGGATTTTTTTTTTCATCCATATTTCAAAAGTGAGCTTTTACATCTTTGTAGAAAATCTTTTGCCAGATTATTCCAGACTTTACCAGAAAATAAATATCCTCATCTCGTTCAATTCAGATTGTTAGATAAAATGTCATGCAGTTCTGTGCGAGGAGAAAATCTCTTTATGTTTGAATGACATACTTCAGTTATCCATTTTTCTTAGGAGCAAATTTCGCACATTACATAAAATATCATCTTTAACTAGGTTCTTTTCTACTAAGGATAACTGAACTACGTGTGGCACGTTTTTGCTTCGTTTGTCTACGGCAAAGGTTCATATTTTTTGATCTGCTGTGCAAATTCTTTGATTGTTAAATACACTAGTGACTAGTCAGAGCTTTTCCTTACTTAATGTTGAGCCCTGAAAAATCCCAGTACATATTTGGAACATGTTTGGAATATTTTTGCTCAAAAAGTGTTCTAGCTGTCTGAATATGCATTAAAATGCATTCCAAATGAGCTCCGTAAAAACCAAGGTGTACTCAAATGTGTTTCAAATCTTGTTTCGAATGTACTCCACTTAAAATGTTTGTTAAATCTAAACTTAGGAACACATTTAAGAACAGATTTTGTACAGATCTGACACGTGAAATCATCGATTTCTTTCGCAAAAATATAACTTCATCAGCTTTCTTAAGCAACCAGCCAGCAGAATCCGTCAATTTGATACTATTGGAAATTTTGTTCCAATAAATCGACGGCGGTTGCACAAATGCTTTTAAAAAAGTACGACCTTTCTTGGTGGAAGATCATCCATTGCAGGTGGTGGTTGACACCCTTAAAACCCCCTCATAGCGCTCTAAGGATTTTTTTCGTTCATAGGCGCCATTTCTTTTCTTTGATGTTAACGCCACCTACATACCTTTCGCTATTATTGTCTCGATAAGGGAAAAACTTGATGAGGATCAAAAAATTAAATAAATAAAAAGGAATGAATCTTAAAAAGTTTATTTTTTATTTTTTACTCCGTAAATACCCTGGCAGCCTTCTGCACTGTGTGAACCTTATTCCGGCTTCCTCTACAGCAATAGAGTAGCTTAACTGATAAAAATGGTGCAACGGTTTAAGTGATTCGTAACGTTACTCCAATTTTATCAGTTAAGTTACTTCATTGCTATGAAATCAACTTGCATCAACCGTTTTTACGAGTAAGGTTACACAGTATGTTTACAGAGTAAATACCCTTCAGTTTTTTTAAGGAATTAATCACTGTAATCCTGTCGTAGGTAGGTAGACGGCAGTATCTGCAGAAATGAATTTTTGAGATTTATAGAGAAACATGTTTTGAATTGAATACAACCAATAGAGAAATGGAATTAGACTTTTTTCTTCCAGCGGGAATAAAATAAATTGCAATAAAGCTGACATATAATAGATGACAAACAACGAAATGCAAAATTTAGATTCTACTCTTTGTCCACGGCATAATAGACCAGAGCCAATACCTTGGAAAATGACAAAAAGTTGAAAAAAATTAGAACAGGATCAAACACATTGGAAAAGTAAGAAAATGTAATAAAACTAGTAGGAAAAATAATTTACGAGCGAGCTGAGTTCGTGAAGAGGGGAGTAGGGAGGTTTAAGGGGGGGGGAAGGTTTATCACGATTTCCGGCAAAACTACGAGTCCTATCGAAAAAAAATAAATAACAAAGTTGTTGGTAATAAAAAGATCTACAACTTTTTGTACTAGCACTTTTTTTACAAAACCTCAAAAACAATGCAAAAAATTATAAAAACCGACTTTTTGGTTTTTTATTTTTATCTCCAACAAAAAACGATTTTTTTCCCGAAACTTGGGTGAAAAGTTACCTTTTCATGACTCAAATTCACTGCATATTTTTAAAATTTAAAATATTTTTTTTCCTTCTTTTTATTTAATATTAAAAAAGCATCATAATTTTCAATCGAAAAAATCTCACGTCAAAATATATCTGATTTTTTTAAATAATCGGTGCGTGTGATGTTCGTTGGAATCTCTACTTTCTGATGGTATAAAGAAATATGTACAGTAGTATGAGAAAATTTCGCAGAAAATGATAAAAAAAGCTATTTATTAAAATTTACACTTAAATTACTCAAAAAATGTAAGTTTCCATGTTGAATTATTAAATTAATAAAATTGAAAATTCATAGACCATAGAGATTGCAAAAAACACGCGAAAATAGTTATAAAAAGGCGACACACAAGCAGTGTGATAATGCGCTTTTAGTGCAACTAAATCAGGCACATCTCAAACGAGCTATAATGTTTTTATCGAAATCATTCTGTGTTCTAAGTGTTTTGTTTTTGAATACATTATAATATATTATCTCTTCTATTGTTATTGTTAACCCATTGTATTTTTTCTTTTGAAATATAACCAAAAAAAAACACGCAATGAGATTGGAAATTAAATGTGATAGCGTCTTTATTTATTTCTTTTCCTTCCTTTGATTCTATCTTAAAATACGAAATGTATAGCTATAGAAGTCTCATCATTATCTTGTCTTCGGCAAGTTCGTTGAATACAAGTTGATGTTTGACTCTCAAATTTTTTGTATTTATTGTCAACTCTTTTCTTGCGAGACCCCAACAAACGGTTTAAAGCTGCTTTTTTTTAGTTCCATACACTTGCTCCTTATCTGCGTTATTGCAGATTATGCAAATAAATTCATCAATACTGATAATCTGAAAAGACGAAATCAATTTAATTATATTCGTACAGTTTTATCATAAGAAAAATAAAATTTGTTTGTACAAAAGAAACGAAATTATAATTTTTTAACGTTTTATGAAAATATTTTCTAACAGAAGGCTAAAAAAATTTTAAATCTATTTATAAACAGATATCCATAATATCCAATTGTTACGTAAATCGTTTTTTCAATTTAGTTTCCTGATTACACTTAACAATTAAAAAAATGTAGCATGAATAAACTATCAGCTTCAAGTATTCAATGTTCTAGTATATTAAAGAGAAAAGTATGAAAGAATTTTATGTTAAAAAAACAACCATTTATCTGTAGTATTCTTTTTTTTATGTTATGTCACGTTAGGCATACTAATTATGAAAAAAAATAATATTTTAATTTTATTGCTGATTGATTCATATTAAAATACACGTAGTACATACCTTACTATGTAGATTCCAAAAGATTATTTTAAACAAGTAAATTCGTCATGATTTTCTTTAAGTAACTTAGCCTGCACGTGTAGGTCTATAAATGATATTGTTCGTTGCTCAAACGAGTTGCTACGAAATACTCAGCAGGTAGTAAGGCTCAGACCTTTCTAGACCATTTCGCACTTTTGTACAAAATATTTTCTGAAGGCTACAATATTCTAGAGACCATACAATTATATATGTTATCCTCATATATAGAATAGCGAATATCACTGACAGGTTAATACTCTGACGTCACCTTGAAAAAAAGTGTCGATAACAAACACAAAAAATTTGAGAATTGAACATCAGCTTTTATTCAACGAATTAGCCAAAGACAATAAAATGATGAGACTGCTATAGCAATACATTTCGTACTTTAAGACAGAATCAAAGGAAGGGAAAGAAATAAATAAAGACGCTCTCACGTTTAATTTCCCATCTCATCGTGTCTGTGTGTGTGTGTGTTTTTTTTTTTTGGTAATATTACAAAAGAAAAAATACGATCGGTCACAAATAACACTAGATGAGATAATATATCATAATATATTCAAACACAAAACACACAGAACACAAAATGATTTCGATAAAAACATTATAGCACGTTTGAGATGTGCCTGATTTAGTTGCACCAAAAGCGCAGTATCATACTGCTTGTGTGTTGACTTTTTATAACTATTTTCGCGTGTCTTTTGCAATCCCTATATTCCATATTCCATGAATTTTCAATTTTGTAATTTAAGAATTTAACATAGAGACTTACATTTTTTTAAATAACTAAAGTGTAAATTTTAAAAAGTAGTTTAAAAAAATTACGTAATGATAATTTTAGTTTTTTTTTTTTTTTTTTTTAAATTCGAGCTTTTCGTTTTTATTTTTTTTTTCCTTTTCTGCGGAATTTTTTCATTCTACTGTATATATTTCTTTATGCCATCAGAAAGTAGAGATTCCAACAAAAATCACACGCACCGATACTTTTAAAAAATCAGATATTTTGATAAGAGATTTTTTCGATTGAAAATTAAGATGCTTTTTTAATATTAAATCAAAAAATAAAGGAAAAAAATACTTTAAATTCAAAAAATGCAGTGTATTTGAAACATTAAAAAAGTAACTTTTCACCAAGTTTCATGATTTTTTTTTTTTTTTTTTTTTTTTGTGGAAGACAAAAATAAAAAACCAAAAATTCAGTTTCTTGAATTTTTCGATTGATTGGTTATGTAAAAAAAAGTGCAAATAAATACAAAAGTTGTAGATTTTTTTATTGCCAATAACTTTGTTGTTTACGTTTTTTCGATAGGAATTGTAGTTTTGCCGGAAATCGTGATAAACCGTTTTCCCCCCTTACTCCCCTCTTACCGAACTCAGCTCGCCCGTAAATTACTTTTTCCTTTTAATACTATCGTATTTTCTTACTTTTCTAATGGGTTTCACCCTGTTCTAATTTTTTTGGTTCTCAAACATTATTGGCACTGGCCTATAATAGTTTTTCCTGTTTTCGTATATTTCTTCGAAAAGAATTTCACTCCTTTAAAAAAGTCCAAGGAATAATATCACGCTCCGGAAAAAATCTCAACTATATCTCTATGCGTCAGGATTCACTTTCTTTCTCTGAAAACCGTAATTTAATCGAAAAAAGTATTTTGCAACGGCTTGAGCGAAACATGAAGCTGATTCAGTCATGAAAGTTGTCAACCGAGAATATCTTTCGCTGCTGATAAATCTTGCACAGGTGTGTGTATGTCCATTGTGCGTGGCTTAATCAATAGCTGTAACACAAGACACCGGGCACCGAAGAGCTCTTTCAGCCCAATCAATAATGAAACAACTTGTAGTGGAACTATGCGAAGAAAAAATAAATATGCTGGATGCAATTCGAAAAATAATGAACAGTTTGCGAAACATGCGGTAATTATATCTTGCTTTCTCGAGTAGTTCGGCTCTTCAAAAAAAAAAAATGTATTTGTGGTATGTGGTGAAGAAAAACGGAAAAAGCGATGTATATGTGTTAAAATAAAATAAATTGATTTTTTTTTTTTTTTTTTTTTTTTTGTATTTTCTAGGTAATTTGATTTCTTTGAAAAAAATAACGATGGAGTAGGGTAAAATTTCAGAGAGGAAAAGGTGGAACTTCTAGAAATTTTGTAAAGCAGAGAGAAAAAAAGGAAAATAATGAGGGAGGAAAAATAATGCGTTGAATAGCGTGACTTCATGTCACGTGGACGAGAAAAAACCTTTCATGTTGCGCAATTTTACAAACTTCTATGTGTTTTTCTATACTCGATCTCTTTCAAAACAGGTAAGATAAACACACCGGTAGTGCCAGTGCTTAATAGTGCTTCAGTAGTGGCAATTTCAAGGTTTATATTTGAAAAAATAGGATTCCAGGCTTCCCAATGGATTCAAACGTGCAAGAGGTAATAACTCCTGTGCGTTTAATGCAATTTTGAATCTATTGGGAGACCTGGAATCCTATTTTTTCAAATAGGATTCCTTGAAGTGGTCACTACTGAAGCACTATTAAGCACTGGTCACTACTGGAGTGTGGTACCTTAATGTATTGAACTATATTATGAAATCTAATCATGGTGCTGCAGCAGTTAGGGAAACCTTAACTGCAGTCGAAACGCTATATGACGTTGAAAACTAGTAAAATTTTAAGAAAAAGTTGAAATATATCAATTGTTATAGTGTGTAAGTTGTAATGTGAGTAGAGTGGTGTTGTTATAGCAATTTTCTGCGTACTATTTTATCCATTTTAACGGATTTGTTTGAAATTAGAGTATGGAAAGTGCATAATACTTTGACGGGTATGGTGAGTAATATGTTGATACTTCCGAACCATATCCAAATTAAGGTTTATTATCCCTCCTTTTTGGAAACATTGGCAATTCGAAAAACATTCAAAGTATAAAACAAACTGCGTATAGCAATTATCAACCGTAACTACACTGTTGGAAATAAAGAGGGGGGGAGGAGATGGACCCCGATTTTCAACGCTTCGTATTGTTAAATGAGCAGACTACACTCTCAAAAATAATTCCTTCAATTGACGGAAATTCTCTTGGCAGCAGTGCTGCCGGACTTTTCACGATTTTTAACGGATTTCCGTTTTTATTTTCTCCTGTCAAATGAAGGAACGTCCTTCTTTTTTCTTTTCGTCATAGGAGGAAAATTTTCCGTCATTTGACGAATTTCCGTTTTTATTTTCTCCTGTCAAATGAAGGAACGTCCTTCTTTTTTCTTTTCGTCATAGGAGGAAAATTTTCCGTCATTTGACGAATTTCCGTTTTTATTTTCTCCTGTCAAATGAAGAAAGTTTCGTCCATATTTTTCCCGTTGTGGGAGGAATATTTTCTGTCATTTGACACTTTCCCCGTTTCTTTTCTTCTCCGTTAAATGTGGGAAATTTTTCGTTGTTTGAAGAAACGTCCGTTATGGTAGTTTCTGTTACATGAAGTCAACTTTTCGTTATTTGAAGAAATGCTCGTTTGTTTGTTACATGAATGATTTATTTCGTTGTTTGAAGAACGTCCGTTATGATCGTTTCTGTCAGATGAAAGACAATTTGCGTTATTTGAAGAAACTTTTTTCTTTTGTTTCTGTTAATGAGGTTTTTTACAAATATTTTTTTTCAGATACTTTGAATCTGTATTTTTTCTTAGTCCGAAACGTGGATACATCAAACCACCAAAATCCCAAGTAAAATTTTAGACCCCACCCCCTCCCCCGCGAAAAAACTCTCCAAAAATAATTACAAACTTATTTAAAAACAACTTTTAATTTTTTTAGTTTTAGAATATGTTGTCAGTCGAAAATTTTCGGAAACGGCAACCCAAAATTTTCGAATCAAATACGCCTCTGAAAATTCCACAAGAAAGTTCAAAAGTAGATTCCTTATTGGCTAAATGTATTTATCAAAAATCTATTTTTGTCACCTGAAAGCAGGTATCTTATTACATAGGGGTTTCAAAATGCAGGTTTCTTTCATAAAAGACGACAAATGGTGTAAGTTTCAAATTTTCATAAACTTCATAAAAATTTTAAGAATATGAAAATTAGTTTGTGAAAAACGGCCATTTCGTGTAATGAGATAACCACTTTCAGAGGCTGAAAACAAAATTATGAAAAATTGATTGTATGCTGATCAACTTGAGATTTACTCACTCCGGTATTTTTCTGAAGTTCTATTTAAATAAGAACCTGAAAAATGCACGCTGTACATATATAATGGATAAAAAATGTGCTTAGTATTGGAAAAAGATAGATTCGTCTAGTATCACTCAGACAAAAAGAAAAAGAGTGTAGAAGATTGTAGAATTAACTTTATTTTTATAAGCATTTATACATACAGGTAATATTAACATCATCAGCAATTTCATTCCAATGTAAAATGAATCTTTTGCAAATGAATTAAAATAAAATCTCTTGAAAATTCAATTAATTTTATTTATATTCTTGCATCAACTACCATCTTTATGGATATGAATAATTGACTAAAATAAAGAATTGAAATTGACATTATATGATAACAATTTAATTGATTTAATTATGTTAACCATAATTGAGACTAGATAATTTAGAAATAGATTTACACCCCAAATAAGAATATAGTTTCTTTACTTTTTTTTTATTTGTTCAAAGAGTACAATATTTTGAACAAAATATACACCAGTCATTTTACATAGTTTTCCAATCATAAAAATTACACTAACTAGATAAATAATAAAGCTTGATTTAATTTTTGATATTAGTAATTAAAATTTTAATTTCTGAAATTAAGGTTTGCAACATAATTGTAATCTTCTATACATAATTTTATGAATAAAGAAACGGGAGAATAGCCACAAGTTTCAAATTAAGACATTCCGAAAATTATGTAAAAATATTACAATTTTGAAAAATAGACGAGAGCAAAGTATAAAAATTACCAGGCAATTTTTTTCACTTTGCTTGCTTGTTTGAGCAAATTACTTCTAGTAAGGTACCTTTGATCTATACTTCGGTTTTATATTGTTTTTAGCTTTATAGTGATATGACAACACTGCCCATATAGTTTGAAACTTTATCACCATAGTTTTCAGTGCAACTGAATTTCTTTTTGCGAAGCAACAAATTTGAGATAATACATGTTTAAGGGTAACTTAAAGTATTAGAAGTATTTTACATCCATTAACTTTGAAACAGCAATGTAGATTTAGTTGTAATAGCATGTATAACTAAAAAAAAATAAGCCCATAATAAACACTGTAAAGTAATACAGAATTATAGGCAATAATTTCCAATGTAGCAAAATTAGCATTTAGATAGCGACTTTTGACATCAATATGTTTATTCATCCATATTTACTAATTCATTAGCATTTCTTCAATTAAAATTTTTAATCGGTCTTTTAATTTTTAAATGACTAATTTTTTTTTTAGCCAAATCAATTTTTCTGCCAATTTTATTAGTTTCAGCAGTGAACAAAATGTTTTTCACGGATTGTTTAAGTAAGAAAAACCTATTAAAAAAAAAAAAAAAAAAAAAAAAAAAAAAAAAAAAAACCTTAAGAGTCTTGACTAAAATCTCAAGTATTTTTTTGTGAGTTCTGTGCCACTAAGGATATTTTTTTAATGCAGTAATTTAAAAAAAATTGACACTTTAAATAAAAGTATAATTTTCAAGGATAATTGTATATCAAACCATTGCTGAATGGGGTCGTTTCCTAAATTTGAAAGTATTTTTTTTTCTGAAAGAGCATGTTTAAAAACATAGTATTTGATCATTTTAAAAATAATTTGACAAAGTTTACTATTTTTAAAAAATTATTTAAATTGATGCATAGAATCAATTTTAATTTTTACTCTTCTGCCCATGACATAACACATAATGAACTGCCATTCGCACAGAGCATAATATTTAATTCGCTTCTTTACTCACATGTATGGCAAGGATATGGTTGATAGCAAGCGTAGAGCGCAATATTAAATTTGCTTTTTGGTTATCATAACGTGGAATTGTGGTAAACAGCAAGTGTAAGCATTCAGAGTGCCAGTGAAGTATGCGCATAAGTTGATCATTTGTGACGTCATAAAGACTATGCCTTGTTTGAAAAATCGGACATTAAAAAAATTAATTAAAAAATAACTGCTGGGAAAATGAAAGTATTTTCTGGGTCCATGTTATTATTATTTATTTTGCACATTCTATCAACTCCAGTGACTAAAAGTAGTACTTTTGACTGAAGAAAACAACCCCACTGTTTATTCAATTAAGAACAACATTCCTAATATCAGCTGGTCTTAAAACTTTTACTTGAATTTGCATTGATAAGTTTTTGTTCAATAATGATTAAGTTGCAGAACATTAATGAAGAAACTATTCTTAAAATGTCTCAAATACAGTATACTCTCGATATCACAAAGTCGAAGGGACGGTAAAAAAAGTTTGAGATATCAAGTTTTCGAGATAACAAGGGTATAATCATAATTTAAAGTATTTTAAAAATTAGTCACACTAGTTAAAAATAAGTGGAGACATATAATGAAAGCTTAAAAAAGGATACTCTAAAGAAGTAGCAAAATGTAGTGATTTACCACAACTAAACTGATCAAAGATTTGGATTACTAAGTTACAGAATGGTTTCAAACGAGTTTCGAGTGCTCCGGAACAAAAGAAGTTAGACAAAGGATTTCACCATTCCCTGTGTCTCTAAAGGGGTTTTCCGTTCATCTCCCATTTTCAAGGAGGTGAAAATAGGGTCAAACGGTCCAACGAAACGGCATGAGAAAGGGGCAAAAAGTTTTAGGTACGTTTCTTGGACTTAAATTTTCTGAATCCCCTAGGCTGCACAATGAAAGTGACAGAAGATAAGCTTCGCCTAATCATTCGTAACCCTTGAGAGAAATAATGAAAGGGTGTGAAACTTTTGGAAACATTCCTTGAGTGGCTTCAGGACAATAAACTGCGGTTTTTCCGAAAAAGTCATATTTGACTTCGAAAAATATTCCACATAACAAAGTTTTGATTAAAAACGCTTCAACATAAGAATGAAAAATAACATTAGAAAAATATGCAAAAGGGGAGAAATAATTTTTCGTCATATCAAGTTTTTCGAGGTATACTGTACTTGAAAGACATAGCACAGAATTAAAATATAAATGTCAAAGGCACCAAAAACTAAGCCTTTTGACTAGGTTAACACTTTTTTACTCTTGGTTCTTCTTTCCCGGTTTATTTCTGCAAAGACACTGAAAGAAAAGAAAAGAAATTATCACAAGACAATAAAACTAAACAGAGAAGGGTTCAGCAGTATGCCTGCTGTTTAATAAATTCTTGCCCTTTTCCATACCTTGAGTCAATTAAAGGTGAGCATTTTTGAAAATAAGAAAATATTTGAAAAAATTGGCTTCTATTTTAAGTGACTAAAAAAACTTGAAGGTAAAAAATGTTAACATAGTTGCAACCGTCCATAAATAGTCAACATTCCAAAAGTGATGTAATTTTGTTGTGTTTACCTATGCATTTTTAAAAAACACTTAAAGTAGGTTACAGTAATTTTAACTTTATGTGGGAACTGTTCACATGTGCCCTTAGATGTTGTTCATAGGATTCCCTCCATTCACCTTAGAACAAATTGCAAAAGTGTAAAATCTAAATTTACTAAAAAAAGGAAACATTTTCATTAATTTACTTGCATGTTCATGTGGTTAGACTGGTATTGAGATCACTCAAACAATTTTCTAGATTTTTTGCAAGTCAATTTCGCACTGGCAAAAAATTTGAATTCTGAAGTCTCACATTTGAGGTTTCATATGCTAGTGATTAATCTTTTGAAGTTACATCATACCACATGCAACTTTTGACTGTAAACAAGACTAATAAAAAAGGTTGAACCAATTTAAGCAGGAAATTTCCCTTTTTTTGAAAAAAAGTGAGGTGAAGTTACGAAAATTGTAGGATATTTAGTATAAATTTGAAGGTATTAGGAATTATAGGATTTTTTTTTTAAATTAGAACAATACCTGCACCTGTAATAGTAATAAAGATGTGCTAGGAGATTGAAAAAATGTTCCATAAGAGACAATGACAATAAAGGGCTGGAACAAATAGATAAAATTCTACTGGACAGAAGTTTTTTTTTCTATCATATTCTTTCAACAAAACAAGATTGCAAATTTCTTTACTAAATAAATGTTAAATGCGTACTTAGAGAATGTGCTTTCTTTTACTAGAAAGGTGTTTATTTTTGTATGGGTCTTGGTAAATACTTCCCAAACAAACATACCCAAATATTAACTATAACTTACTTAAATTATTAAAATTAAGTCACACATCCATGACAATAACATACCGCTGAATGAACTAATTCAGAAAATATATTACTTGCATGTATTGCTGCTTTCCATCCAAAAATATTAAAAACTCTTCTGAATTTTAATATTGTCCCCTATAAACAAACAAAAAATGCATTTTGCTAAAATTATGCAAGTGATGATTTCAAAAGTTTTAGGACACAATTTTTATAAAATTTTAGTACATTTTAAAGACAACAAATATCAAGTTTTTTTTTTAAATTTAAATGTAATTCATTAGCTTGATTTTCATATTGGATTATAAAACGTTTCAAATTCTTGAAAACTACAACAGAATGCATTCAATATTTTATTATTTAACACAGTGACACATTATGAAGTAGAAACATATACCAGTAGAACAAATGTCTGTTCAAGTGCTTCTTTACTTACCTTGTTATTGTTTCATCAAAGTGAATTAAAGAATGAGAAAGAAATATCCTTAATAAGGAAAGATTTAAAGTAGGCTGCAAGCCCAAAATTTTATGTATACTTAACTTTTATCAGATATGTCCCTGTCAATAACAGATAAATCATTTAAAGATGCAAATGAATAATTGTTTATTACCGCAACTATTTTATCTTAGAGTGAATTTGGGGCAAAAGCTTTGAATTGCTTCATTACAACTAATTTGTTTTCAGTAGAGGACGAAGAACATGGAATTAAAAATACCACTTGATTTTTCAATCTACTTTCAACCTCTTATGTCTTGCCACTAGTGGTGTTCCCATTGGGTATGCTCCACATACGCTATATACTCTCAAACATTTTAAAAACATATAGCTTATACCCTCAAGCTTCAAAAATTCTCACATTATGACATATTATGTATATGATCGCATACACATATTGTGTATAACTGATTACTGGGAGTATACCCTCAAAAAATTAATGGGAACATCACTGCTCGCCACATCAGCATGAGACAGTACCTGTAAAAATCCTTGATTATCAATATTGGAAAGATAGTGTATAAACAGAACAAAATGCATTAAAGTGATCCTTTTCTGAACAGCAGCAATGCTGATCTTGCATACATTTTTGTCTGCTTTTTCCAACCATAAGAAAGAGAAATTTGTTTTCCGTGGCATTTAAATAAAACAAATTACTATTTACAATTTTAAAGCAAAAAGTTAGTGACTAAATTTAAAAATTATGAGTGCAAGAAATGATTCAACTTCAATAAAGAGAAACACAAAGCAAACTGACTTCTTTGTACTGAAAGAACAAGGTAATGCTCAGACCACAACACAAGATAAGCACTATAAAAATAAAATTACTTCCCATTTGGGGACAACCCATTTAAACTTTGATCTAAATATATTTTTTGATCCAAATGTTTATAGTTGGGTTCTAACTCGACTCATTATACGTATTTTATTTCAATAAGCTATAATACTCTTCACTCCCCTCTCCTCGACCACAAAACTACAATTTGAGAGGAGGGAATACTCCCCCATTTTTCATTTCTTTTGAAAAGAGAAAAATTAAAAATATCATATTCTAATTTTTTGCAGAAGAGAAATGACTGCAAGAGTTACAAAGTATATAGATAAAACAAACAGCTTTATATTGAGCATATGTTTTGATTAACTGCACTGCCCCCCCCCCCCTTCATCAGAAAAAAAAACAGCAGCAGCATAGGCTTTTCTCTTTTTTTTAGAGAAAATTTCTTAGGGTCTACCAAGTTTATTTTATCCTACAATATAGGCATATCATCATGAAAAGTGTCATTTCTGGGTTGATTTTTAGGAGAATTCCTACCCTTGCACTAAGTACTTGCAGAGCAAGATAATACACAGAAAGTAGTATAGCTCCATTCTACATGTCAGGTGCGAGAAAAAAATTATTTCTACTTGGTGATTTATTCTTGAACCTATCTAACAATAATACTTTTTCCTGAGTTACAGCAAAAAGTATATATCTTTAAAAACTGCATGTCATGTAGAGACTCCCAACTGAAGAGATTTTTGTTCAGCAGACTGCATATTACACATGTTCTATCCAGTTCATACAGGGTATATGAGAGCCATCTTAAAAAATTAAGATGCATTAGCAATTATCAGAAAAGAAAGAAAGAAGAGAAAATACATTCACATATTATTTCCTTCTTAAGTCATATACATAGGATGACTCACAACAATGTATATTTATTTCTAACCCCGAATTGAACTCTTTCTTCTTCTTTTTACTGATATTTAAAATTTTCTCCCCCTTAAATGTATTAAATGGTAAGATTGTTGAAACAGAGAAAAGGGGGAAGGGAATTTTGTACCGGCAAAAATTATGAAACACCCAATTCTTGGGGAACATTTCATTGTTCTCATTTGATTCTTAACAATTAGAGGGCTAGTAAAATCGAGCTCAGGTTCTATTGGATAAAAAAAATCACGTACACCATTAAATTACTTTTTTTCTCATTACAGTCAACTCTCAATAACTCAAAGTCCCTAGGGACAAGCTAAAACCTTCAAAGAATCGGTAGTTTGAGTTATCGGAAGTTCCTTTCTCAGTCTTTTAAAGAATAATTTGTATTTTCTTCTTCAGGAACAGTGCATATTGGATAAACTATAACACAGATAGTTGGAACAAAATTAATTATAAGTACAACATAGAAATATTTTTACAGAGAGAATAATTAAAAAGATACTCTGAAAAAGGAAGTTAGTTTCGCCTGCTTAGGCTTTTTATTGCATTTTAAAATGTCATTAAATTTGTATGCTGTGGGCTCAATTTTTTTTTTCTCTTGATCAATCTTATTGTCTTCAAAAGTCTTTTTGCTCTCAAAGCAGATTCTTTGAGTCATCCAGAAAAAACCTTTTCCAATTTTGGCCAAAATTTTAAGTCTCTCTAAGACTAGCCAGCAATAAAATTTTTAACTGTCAGCCACAGTAAAAAATATCCGCTACTTTTCCTCACACAATCTTGCAACACTACGCGCTTTAAGGAGCAGTACTGTATAAATAATCAACCTTAAGCAACTTGATAAACAAAGCAATGAGCTAAAGAGAATTTTTTTTTTTTAATTTCTTACATCGACTGCATTTTTATGCTTAAAATGAAAACTAAATTTTCGTAAAAACTTTTTATGACATTTTTTTTTAAGCCATAAAGTTTTCCCAAAAAGCGCTCACCAAAGATCCAAATGAAACATTTTATTTTAATTCAAGTATGCATTTGTTCAGAGTTACATGCATTAGCATTTGAATGAATTCAATGTTGTAACCCAATTCTTAAATCCGACAATTTCAAGTCCAAAAAAGTAAAAAGTTGCTCATAACACAAATGGATCATTGACAAATACTATGCTCCAAGTCCGAAATTTTACATTATTTCAGAATTGGTGCATTTGAATTTGATAAATTCCTGATCCGGTAAATGAGTGCTGATATAAGTCTAATTTTACTCTTGGAAGATTGGGGAAACACCCAAGTATTCATAATTGAGACAATAGCGGAAAGGAAAATCAGTGTGGATAAGAGAAAAATAAGCAATACATCATCTCTAAGGACTCGAAAAGTAAGAGGTATCAACTATTTATGACATCAAAATTGAAATTTAAAAAAAATAAGTTGTGGCCCAACCCAGAAACACTTTTGACAAAATTAATGACGAAATTTTTTGAAGTTATTTATTGAGCTCATATGAATTATGGTCACAGAAGAATAAAATTAGGTCACATTCAGTGGCGAATCCAGGGGGGCGGCTATGAGGCTGCAGCCGGCTCCAGACTATAACTATTTTTTTTTCGATTAGAATTTTTTTTTATTGTGTATGCATCTTAAGGTAAAATAATAAAATATATAATTTCCTATATTCATCCTATCTTTATCATTTTAAACGTTTCCCTCAGGTTTATACACTAATTTGCTATAGTAATAGAGATACTTGTTTTCCGAAATTTCCTGTCGAATTTCGGAAATTTTTCCCTGCCTTTTAAAAAAATTTATTTACTCGAAAAGAAGAAAAACAGAAAAAAAAATTTCAGACCTCCTTAACTAATGCGCTTAGTGTCAATTCTCAGAATTTTATCTTCGTTTCCCCTTTTTGTAACTATTAGTCCACGATTTTTCTTACTTACATTTAGTGACTTGCATTTGCCATGGACAATTTTCATAATCAACAAGAATTGTTAGTTTTGCCTTCAAATTGCTTAGAAATAATGTCTAAAAATTTTATTTTTAAAATTTTTATTTTTTTACTGACATTTAAATTTTAAAATTTTATCGCTAAACACCAAATTTTAGATAATTTCAACTGTGACTCCGAAAATTTCATTAGCCCTTGAAACCTCCTGAAAAACATATTTTTTTTTCAAACGACTTCATTTACATCAATGAACTTTTGGCGATGTCAAGGAGACATACATTTTTAATGATCTCAGCCACCCCCAGAACTAAATCCTGAATTCGCCACTGGTCACATTAGAACATATTTTTTCACTATGGACTATTGGAAATGCTTTTCTAACTGTAAATATTCAATAAACATCATTCAAGCTAAATTTTAACTCATTCCATTCATAGGTTAAGTACCCTAGAGTTAAAAATGACTCTTCTGATATCTATATGGCTTAGAGATGTAAGGAGTATTTCACCTATCTTTTAAATATGAAGTCGGACTTGGGTCACTACTAATTTGCCCGATTGCGAATTAAAGAAATTTAAATGCAAATTCCGAAATTAAATTTTAGAATAGGGTTGTTTTATCAGTCAAAAGTACTACGTTTCGCCACCGAAGTTGATAGAATGAGCAAAAAAATAATAACATGGAGCAAGCAAAATCTTTTTTTTTAAATGGATAATTTTCAATTATTTTTTTAAATGTACAATTTTTCAAACAAGGCGTTGTCTTTATGACGTCGCAAATGATCAACTTTGGGGCGCACTCCAGTTAGTGGTGCTGACGCTTGCTGTCTACCACATTTCCAGGTTATGATAATTCAGAAGCCAATTGAATATTGTTCTCTATGCTTGCCATCAACCATATCAGCGCCAGCAAATGTGAGTGAACATGCAAACTAAATATTACGCTCTGCGCTAATAGCATTTCATCATTTGTGATGTCATGAGCAGAAAGAAGCAAAAAAAGAAAAAATTGAATCTGCACACCATTAAAATAATTTTTTAAATATTAAACTTTGCAATTATGTATTTAAAATGGTCGAATCCTATATTTTTAAACATGCTTTTATAGAAAAAAATACTTTTAAAATTTCAGAAGCAACCCCATTGGCACATTTACTCATGATCCATTCATGTTGTGGGTATTTGTTTTCAGACATTGTCCAACTTTGACGCTGGGTTCCAACATAAATATAATATGAACTTACCAAAAAGTCCGGAGAAAGGTGTTAAGAGGACAATTTTACACATCATCAACATCGGGAAAATCTAAAACAGATTATCAATTAATATGTAAATAAGCAATTTTTTAGCACAAATAGTTTTTGATAGTTTCATTTTAATATGAAATTGTTTAAAAAATAACTCATTTTTTCAAGAAAATTATGAGTTTTTAATAGAGATGTGCAAAGTACTTGGTCAATTTGCCAAATACTCATACTTGGGCCAAATTTTGATGAGGTACTCAGCTCAGTATAATACATAGATTTCTTTGCCCCCCCCCATGCTTCCGTATGTATTTTTAAAAATTTTAACATAGTGTTATTTTATTTTAGAGCGTGCACCCTCCCTTCGGGAGGATGCTATGTATGCTACTGACTCGGCCAATACCAAGTACAGTGAAACCTCCCTTAACGGACACTCCCGAATAACGGACACCTCTAATTAACGGACATTTTTGCAAGTCCCAGTCCTTCAATATAGCCCATTCCATGTAATTCACTCTGAATAACTGACACTCCGAATAACGGACAGTTATTTCACAAAAAATTTCCCTTGCGATCGTAGCACTTCCGGATTTTTTTTCTTTTCACAGAATATCTTAGTAACTGCTTACCATACAAAGTTTTTCATCCTCCACAACTGATATTCCAACCCCCCCCCCCCCCCCCCCCCCCGTCATTTCCTTATCACTGTTTCTTGGAATTAAAAGGTTGGTAATGGGCAGGGGCAGCGATTGGGGCTTAAAAGTTGAAGGCAGAGAAAAAAAAGAACTAAAAGACATGGTACTTTTTGAGGGCAGCAAAAAATGAAAAAGAAAAAAAAGTCATAATTTTGTTACGACTAGTTTTGAGAGTATTGAAGCAGATAAGTGAAAACTGATGTCAGTCTAATAATTAACGTAAGTTTTTCTTAAGATTTTAATGAATTTTGTACACAATAACTATTCAAAAATTAGATAAAAAAGAGGAAACTGGGCGCTTTTTCTAACTGGGTCTCTCGGGAGATGCAACTGAGCAGACCGGCGCCGGTAGTAGTCGGCTTAACGGGGCCGTAATTTCGTTGGGTTGTTTAATTTTTAGATATGAAAAATATTTGCCCATATTCAAAGTCATATTGCCAACTGTCAACCATGTAATAGTGATACTCGAGATAAAATAAATGAACCATATTAAGTGTGCGTGGGGGGGGAGGGGAGTTGCTCCGCCGAATCGCCGCCGTTGGTAATGGGATATTCATACCCTGAGATGACAGGGGTCGATCCAGGTTTTATTTTTTGGGTCCCCATTTTGTGAAAAGGCAAAATATTTTTGTGAAATTTCGTTATTTTTGTGAAAAAGCAAAATATTTTTGTGAATTTTCTTTATTTTTGTAAAAAAGACCTTCTCGTGATTTTTTTCTTGGAAAAGATTACATTAAAGCATTTTTAGCTGTCGTATCGTTATAGAAAAGCCCTAGACAGATTTCAGGGGTGATTGCAAGTTCTTGAAGAATACCTGAAAGCTGTCAAGAGAAAATGCGCTGGGGGAGGGGGGAAGTAAGACCCTTAACATTTTATTCGTAATTTGACACATACATTACATTTATTGCTTTTTACAAATATACATATGCAAGGCACACTTTCTTAAGGTGAAAGTCTCACAACAGATTTCCTGTTTGCCCCTCTTAAATACTTTAAGAGCAATGAAAATTGCACATGCTGCTGAACGTAATGATAACTCCTAATAAATACAAAATGAACAGACTCAAAGATATCACATATTTCTTAACACAGAAGTGAAATACTCATTAAAGATTCCATGCATGTGTTTGAAAAACTTAAAAGTAATTAAAACCCAAAATAATACTGCACCAGCATTCAGCGTTTAATTTTTTGACTTTTGACGTTCTTGCAGAGTAGGTATTTTTTTTAAAACTTTGCAATTTAATGATGTTAATAAATATATAAGAAATTTTATTTGTTTGCCTCTTAACAAGGTACAGTAAACATCAAAAATGCGAAAAATTCGTTTACCATGGCGGATGTAAGGAAATCAAGATCTTCAAAAGAAATAAAAATATAAAAACAGCATGTAAAATAATTTTATTTTAAGTAAAGTTATTTTAGAATTGGATTTTGAAACTCAACACAAATTAATACTAAATATATATTGCGTAATCAAAGTAAAATTTAGGATTTTCCTGAAAACAAGCTACCAATCACAAGTGTCCCTCTCCCGTCCCCCCTCTGACGCTCTGAAGCAAAAACACCCCACGCAGCAAGCAAAAAGATAAGATGGGGGAAGGTGGAAGTGGCTCCCGCGTAGATGCGCACACATTTGCGGTTAAAAAATATTGTGAAAAGGCTGCTTTCTTATAAATTTTTGTGAAGGGGCTGCTTTTACGACGCGGAATTTTGTGAATGGGGCCGCTTTTGCGATGGGGAATTTTGTGAATGGGGCCGCTTCTGCGACGCGGAATTTTGTGAAGGGGCCGCAAAGCGGCCCCAATTTGGCGCTAGATCGACCCCTGGATGAATTGAGAGGCAAGCGAACCAGCTTTTCATGCAGCAATCGTAGCCTTGCAGTTGCAAACTTTCCTAAAGGCATGTTGATTTAGTTAATTTTTTTGTGTGACAATATTATTTGAGTTTTAAAATGGCAACTAAAAGAAAGAGACTGACATTGAAAGAAAAAATTAATGTTTTGGATTTCGTAATGTTTTAACTGATTATTTTAATTGATTAAATGCTTTTTAAGACAAGTGTGTGCTGTTAGTATACCTTTATTAAGAAAAAACAGATTTATTACATTTGAAGTAAAATGTAGTAAACCTTTCGCAATTGTTTCGATTGTGTTCTACAAAGGGAACAACAGCCCATTTTGAAAAAAGTAAATTAAGTAGTTCCTCCTAATAGCGGACACCTCCCAATAACGGACAAAACTTCTAGTCCCTTGACTGTCCGCTATTCGGAGGTTTCACTGTAGTTGTAAAAAATTAAATATTGTTCAATACACATTTTTCAATTAATAAAAAAGTACAAGTATTTGTAGTGACAAAAAGAAAAGGATGTCTATATCCATAAGCTTACATTTTAGGAATTGAAAAAGCATTCTTTGTAACGTCAAAACATGTGTCAGGAGTGCTCCTGAACATCTGTTTTTAACATTGTTTTATTGCTTAAAAACATTATTCATGTTTGGCGGATGATTAGAACTATAATAGATTCACATAATTCATATTAATTCCAACTTGATTAATCATATTATTTATTTATTTATTTTTAATTTAAAAAAAACTTTTTTGTTAAGTTTTTGACATAAACATAATATTTTAAATAAAATCGAATTTTAGCTGGAACTTGTTTTGAAAACTATTACATGGAGGTCTATATAGTTATTCAATATGAGTTCTAAATTTATCACATGTATGTCATTCGTTCATTTAAAGCATAATTAGTACTTGGCGGAGTACTCTGTACTCTACCAAAACGGTATTTGGTTCATCTTTATTTAATATTTCCTATGACTGTAAAACTTCAAAAATTAAAATGCTGCAAAATTTAATTCATACTAAGTGTTTCCTTCCATATATTATTGATCACCTTTTCTATTATTTACGAAATGAAGATATGTTTTTGGGAGCTTATTTTATAGACAAAATGAGCAGTTAAATCAACTTTGGAACACTTGATAGGATAATATGAACTTATATTTTTCTGGTTAATGTTTCATACTTAAATGAATTAGTTACAGTAAGGTTAATATATCAATGTGTTGTAAGACTAAAATCGAGTATTCAGTGCGTCCATGGTTAAAAATCTATAATGATGCTAAAATTATATATATTCAGTTGATGTTGTTTCAACATTACATTACATGGCTTTTTCATAAATTTGAATATTAAAAAAAGCTAGCAAAGAACTTCAATGCAAAAAGGAATAATCAACACATGGCCTAATGGGGCTAGATATTATTAAACCCATAAAAATGTTTCCTTAACATTCTGAAAAAATATCACTGACACAAATAGTAAATATTTTATAACAGTGGAATTGTTGGCTGAAATGGATCTTTTCTTAGTGTTTTAGCTACATTTTGATTTTTATTTAAAATGCTATATAACTTTATAATTAGTATTTCTATTCCAATTATCACTTCATTCGTTTACATAAACAATTATCGTTAATTTGAGCTTTCACCTACATATATGCATTATTCGTTTTACATGCAAATTTCTGAAACCAAGTTTTGAAACCAAAAATAATGCTAAATGAAATTTAATTCATTTGGACTGAATTCATTTCAGATTAATATCCTGTTTGATTTCCAACTGCAATTTTACTATGACAAGAAAAATCTTTAGCTGTTATTGAGGAAAAGATATTAAGTGTTGATGGCTTCCAGATGCGAAAGCGCACCGAAACAAGAATTATATTAATTCTATCTTCCATGAAAAATTTAAAAAACAGAAAGTTTCTCTTGTTAAAGCCTTAATCACAAAACGGTAAAAAGACATTTGTATCAGCTATTCATTTTCAGCAAGTCTAGAAATATTATAGTTAAACACCCTCGCTTGAATTACCTTGCCTACCCTTGCTTGTTAAGGGGGGGAGGCAACACCGGGGAGGGGGGCACATCCCAAGAAACCAAAAAAATAAAAACAAAATAAATTATTAAAAACTGTGATCAAGTCTTTTAACAGTTCAATATATTTTTGCAATATTTTGGTACAAATGTGAGAAAAATTTAAAATCATCACATATTACTAAAGCACATAAGCAAGGAATGGGGTGGGGTGGGGGGTGGGGGGTGGACTCGATGTAAAGAATGTAAAGTTATGAGACACAGGGCCGTAGATAGGGTGGGGACCGTCGGGACAAATCCTCCCCCGAAATTCTTGGATAAATATTTTTTTAGATTCTGAATTCCAACTATGCTGCCGTTTAAAAATTAGTCACTAAAACTTTCCTTTGCTTAAGTTTATTTTCCCCATTATGTTTTCGTCCTATACTTTTTATTATGTCCATACGTTTTTATCCTCACTTAACCATTTTCATCTATTCAAATACTCTCTTACTCAGCCTGAAAATAATTTTTAATTAGCCGCCTGTAAGGCGGCTGGAGCATCAAAGAAGTGGGAGATCAAAGCAGCTATTTTGTCTTTTTTTTTTTTTAAATCAAAGCATTCGACCTAAATAAAAGATGTCTATATCTGATCTATTTATTTATTTTTTGGATCATTTAAATTTTTTTTTCAAAGAAGTCTTTATTTTTTTTACACCTTGGTCCATCACAGAATGTTGATGACTCTTATTACAAATAAGACTTTTAAAATAGGGGAAAAGGACATTTTTAAAACATCAATAAGAAACGTAACAAATTTACATGATCAAAACTCATTTTTAACCCAATAATACTTTTGATTAAATGCTTGATTTTAGTCGATTTTAATAAATTAACAAGTAAAGGATTTATGTTTTTTGATGCAAAAAATTTTACCTTCTAGTTGACGCATTTGTATCCTTTAAGTTTTTTTTTTTTTGATTGCTTATTGCTTTCATTTGACTGTTTTTGGCGTGCTATCATTTTTCCCACCGGCGCGGCACCACCCTCTGCCAGCACCATCCGTCGCGTCGGCCGGCCTCACGATGCTGCTCCTCTAGCGAAAACCGTCTCCAGGTTGCGTCCATATCCTACACACACACGCATACATACACACGCGCACACACACACATACACAAACACACACGCATGCATACAGACACCTACACATACACACAAATACACACAACTGCCACTCATGCCTGCACACAGACAAACACATATGCTTACACACACATACACATACCCCGCCCCCACGCACACAAACACTCATACACACTCATGACTGCACACAGACACAAACACACATGCCTACACACATACACATACCCCCCCCCCCCCCCACACACACAAACACACACTAGTGATTGCGGAAAACATAATTTGAATTCAAGATGATAGAATTCAAATAAAATTTTTTTTTATTAATTTATTTTAATTTCTACGAATAACAACTATGTCTGTATAAACTTGCTTCTTGCAATTGATTAGATTTCAATTAACAAGTTGAAGAATCTAGTTTTAGTTAACTACTTGACTTTTCAAGAAAACAATTTTAAGTATTCTCTTCCCACCCCCTCTTTCAAACTTTTAAATACTTGTTATCTACATTAATGAATTTAATACATAATTTTTTAAGGAAATGAATATAAAAAAATGTGTATCAATCATTTAAAAAAAGCATTATTTTGAGAAATTTGAATCATTATTCTAAGCACTTTTTTTTTGAGGTGTCAATTGTGGATTACTTTTTAATTGTGACTTTTTATTTTTTTGCCCGAAAGTTATTCTAAGAGGCCCCTTGCAAGCATTTGTAATAGCGAACATGTAATAAACACTGTATGATGCATTATAGACCGTATGTGTTTATATCCGTATAAGTCTTATTTTGCTGAGTTGGGCAGTCATCAGATAGTGGCCTGGCAGTGAGAGATCTTATACAAAAATTATCATTTTTATCTGATGAATAATTCTGGTGCAATATAAATTAATTATTAGACATTAATCAACTAAGTTGTTAATTAAAATAATTATTTGATAATATTTTTTATTGAGCAATCAAAATTGCTAATTATTTTCATTTCACCGTCCGTGATGTTGTGGTTCATTTTTCAACCCCACCGTCCTCTGCAGACGTAACTGGCCCCCGGTAGATGCTTCTCCTGATTGGTGGTGTCCATGTCCTAGACACACACGCAAACGTGCATACACACAGGTCTATGCACACACACAAGCCTACACATATTATACACTCGTAACCGTCTAAGAGGAGGGACAGGCTTGGGGGGCCAGGAACCGTATCTAGAAACAAGTGAGTGGGATAGTAACCAATGAGTAGGGTCCTATCGCAACTCGTGATTGCGAAAAACATAATTTGAATTTAAAATTTCAGAATTCAAATTAATTTTATTTTAGTTTAATTTTTGCAAACAACATAATAAACATATTTTTTTAAAAGCTATTTTTCTCCTGTATTACATGTCTCGAACCACATTTGCCCCCGACCATGTCCCTCCCCGAAAACATATCCTGGCTATGGCCTTGAGACTTGTTTCCTTGCTGATATAACTTATTAGTAAAATGAGTTTCTAAAAATCAGTATAAAAACTCCACACAGCTACCCAGAAGCGTTTAAACACAAGTTAAAAACTGTTAAACAATAATAATAAATAAATAAAACATTGAAATAAATAAATTCAAAATTTAAGTAGAAACATTGAAGCAGTTAAAAACATAAAACAATCACTCTTTGAGGGGCGGGCAGAGCAACTTAGTGGGCGTTTAGGGGCCCGACTGATTTTTAGCAGGGGGACCCAAAATTATAGAGCTGGAGCTGTGAATTTAAAATGAAAATAAGAATCAAATTCTATGATAACAGAATATTTTCAATTTCATAACACAAGCAAAATATTTTACATCGATAGAGAAATTTAAAAGGTTCGTTCAAACTACTTATTTATTAATTATTTCAAGTAATATAAACGAAGATTTATTCTTTCATAGTCCAGGTTAAAAAGAACATCACTCGACTAGCATACGAAATTGTATTATCATTTTCAACAAAAGCAACTTTGTATTAAAACGAAATTACACTGCTTAATTGAAATTTTTCAACAAAAGCCTTTCTCAAGGCTTAATGGAAAGCTTACAAAATGAACATTGTCTCGCTACAGTAAAATCAATTTACGTAAATACTATTAATATTGAAATATCGTTCGCTCAACCACAATTTGACTTCCAAACAAGTCCCAAGGTTTATTTCTAACCTTTTTCAGTAAACTCAAATAAAAGTACATTTGTTGGCTTTGCATAAGCCCTGTTATGTTCCTGCTCAATATAAATGGAAGCTTTGTTTTGTATACAAATTTAAATATGGCGGCGTTTACTCATCTGCGAAATTAACTTTTTTTCTTTCAAGCTATATTACGTACTGCTTTCCAGTAAAAAGGAACAATACATATTTTTGGAATCAAACTATAAAATAAGTACTCACCCAATAACTAGATTATTCATATTGAAGGTACTTCTTGAGGTCACAGGACTTCACTTTCACGCATGGCCGTTGTCAGGTCTTGGTTTTGGCGGGCAGTCGGCACGGCAAGTGTAGAGAATTTAGAATGGTAAAAATGTCAACTGCGCATGCGCGCGCTCATTTGACAGAAAGTTTTCGTTTCACCGGAAAAGGCTAATTTTTCGTCGAAAAATGAATGAAAATGTAGCGTAAAAAGACGGATTTTTTTGACAGTGTACAAAACCCGCACCCTAAAGATTATTATGATACTAGAAAGTCGCCCGTCAAGATATAACGGGAGAAAATTAATTCCACATTTTAGTGAAGCAAATGCCTGTTTGGTGATACTTTGCTAGTTTGAAGTTTTAACCTCAACTCCAGTGGATTAACCCTAAACTCCAGTAGATAGCGTTGATTGTTGACCCCTTTTTCGTTTCTTCATTCCTCTGAAATGACTGTCTTACCAGTAAAACAGTAAAGTTACCGGATCCAGTTCAACCTTCTCACAATAAAGCTTTTCTCTGCATTTTAAACATTACCAAAACAATCAAATTATCAGTTCGTAGGTCGAATTTGTACTTCAATCAGTTAAGCTCTTCTAGTTACTATCTAATCATTTCAATAAATCCTGCACACCTTCACATTCCCAATGAACTCGCATCAAAGTTTTCCGATTTTCAATTCCTTTTGAATTAATCAGTTGACTAGATCGAAACTTTTAATCATGTATCAATTTACTCGTCTTAAGGAGAATAGCGATAAATGAATCAGTTAATGAGACCATTGTTGCATACATTTTACTAAAGGGTTCGTGGAGCATTTTATGCTCAAACGGATTCTATCTTGTTCAAGCATTATCCCAGAACTAAAAATGATTCGAAAATTCTATTTATTTTCCCTTAACAGAAAAGTTGAAAGGGCTACCTTTAGATACGTGTTAACGTGATTTTCAACTACTTCTTTCACATTTTCATTTACTGCGTTCAATCTTGAAATATCTCTATTATGAAAGAAAGCGTTGCTGGAAGGAATTCCAAGGAATCTTTTATTCCTGAGATTAAGAGAAAGAAAATACTCTGCCCTCCATTGCAGAATTGAGACTTCTAATTCTTTTTCTCCATCCTCCGATCGCTAATTTATGTCTCTTTAATTTACCTATCTTGCCGAATGATTTAAATTACGATTAGATGAAAGTAAGTTTCTGATTAAATAATTAAGTTACAGGAATTCCCGATTTTTAACCAACGTTTCGCTACCTGCTTTTTGTCGTGGACTGGTAACAGTTAGGGGAAGAATTTTGAAGACAAGTGAGTTATGTTTTAAAAAAATAGCTAGATAATAAAGAGCTGTTAGATAAGTTAATAATATTATTTTAGTGAAACTGTCTAGACAGACATATAGGGGAGGTTGGCCCAAAGCGGGTAGGTTAACAAAGAACGTTCGAAAGTTTTAGACACACTTGAAAAACCCGCTTTGCCATACTAGGTGGCCCAAAGCGGGTAAGCCGTTTGGGTAAAGCGGATAAGCTTAACTAATTGTGTTTGGTACATTGCCCAATCAAATATAAACTTACCAATGATTAAATTAATTGATTAGCTAATTGCCATAATAAAAAAATATATACTATATAAATGTTATATTTCTCCAATTTAAATTGAAAAAAGTCAGTACATTTGTTTATAAAACATAAAGAAATAATTGATTGAATTATTAGATTAACTAATTGCCATCATAAAAAATAACTTTGTAAAGTTATACTTATCCTGTTAAAATAAAAAATCTAAGTCAGCACATGTGTCAAGAAATTATAAATAAATATATGATTGAATCTTACACCCGCTTTGCCCGAAGGCACGTTTTTATTTTCAATAATTATAACCTTAAATTTAATAAAGAAACAAACGAAATGACCATCGTAGTTTGTAGGTGGATGGTGTGAAAATAAAGTAATATTATTGATATTTAAAAAAATAAACTGGTCTTCGACTAATCATCAATTACATACCTTTCAGTTCTTTTTAGGTATGTATCATTTTTCTTATTTTAAACGTTACGCCATGCCGCTTCACTGCTGCTTCGCTGTGACTAATTGAAACTCAGGAGTTCGGGTGAACACGACATACGCATACATCGCACCTTGCACACCATGCGGCGGCTAAAGAATGCCTACCTGCTTTGGGCGACCTACCCGCTTTGGGCCCCCTATATACAAATGTGAAAATTGGTTTTATTGCTTTAAAAGATAAGTTAAAATCAGTTTAGGTCTAGTTAATAGCAAATAATACTTTATAAAATTTTTTAAAAAATTTGTACCGAAAGTGTTAAATACCCAAAAAAAAACTTATATTTACAGAAAAAGGTAAATCAACTTTTTAATAAAACTTTAATATATATATATATATATATTGTCATTTTTAGGCATGATCCGCAATAAAAAAAATGCTCATGGTATAAAAATGATTCGTGGAGAAAAGACATGTAAATGTTGTTTCTTGTTAACGATAGTATTGTAAAAAAGTAAACAACTTTACAATGCCAATCTGCGTCTAAAGTTTTCTAGAAATTGTGTAACATTCAAATGTGTTTAAGCTTTTTTCAAGCTAAGGGTTTTTTAGGACCTGCGATGCAAATTTCGTCCAGAAAAAAGTTAGATAGTGAGAGTGAGGTAAAAGTTAAATAGTGAGTGTGGGCTTCCAACCTCAATTTCATGTTTAAACAAGAAATCCCGCCTAAAACTGTATGAGCCTACATTTTTGTACACACTCACTGATTTTCGATCATCAGATCAATATTTTCTTAATTTAAGAAGATTGCAAATTGCGTTCAAAATACTTTTTTAACATTTAATTTTTCTTATAGTAAAAATACGCCTCTCTAATGAAAAAATGGAAAGGAACGTATTTGGTAATACTTTTTTTTTCGAATGCCGTTCCTCTTTTTGTTGTAATTATTTTTCAGCAAGTTTCAACCGCTCAAAACCTTTCTTATAGGGCTACATTAAATGCAACTACTTGGTCCAATGTTTGAAGGTACGAAAACAAAGTTGAAAAAAAAAATTACAAAAAACAAAAATGTCTCCCAGCATACAATTTTGAATCTGAATATGTTTTTAAAAAATAAGCAAACAAATAAAGTGGAAGTACGATTTTAAAAATTCACTAACAGTTTTTCTGCTAAAACGATTTAGTCGTTTACACAAACAAAGAGAAAAGCTAAAACATAAAAAAAAATCGATATTGGGGAGGGTGTCCCAAAGCGGATTGGTTAACGAAAAATGATCGAAAATGAGAGTTTTGGGCTTTTTGTCGTAACAATTTCTGTTTTATTTCCTAGAAAGGATCGTCAACTTTAAATTAGAAAAAAAGATTCTTGCATTATTTCAAGCCCGATATTTATTTATTATCAAACATTACAATAATTTGAAAAACCCGCTTTGCCCTACCTGGGGTTATAAAACGGGTCAGCCAGTCGACTACAGCGGGTGAGCTTAACTAAATGTGATTTAGTTCATTTGTCAGTCAAACTATGAAGAAAAAAATGATTGAATTAACTGACTAGGGTAACTACTATTGTTTAAAAAAAAATAAGAAAAAGTAAAACTTTCAATTTAAATTGGATAAGCATAAGTAAGCACATTTCTTTATAAAACATAACGAAATAATAAGCTTTAACTTCACTTCATTTGGATTGTCATAATTATCTCTGAATTGTGTCAATGTTGGGTATATGAGACATGATGTTTCGATTTTTAAAAATAATCTTGATCCTATTTCCTGAGACCAAAAATTGAGAACACATTCAGAATCTGTACAATTATTTCCCTGTTTGGGTA
>NW_026557883.1:0-57939 GCF_026930045.1 Uloborus diversus | reverse complement strand
GGTGGGTCCCCTACAGACGTGTTTGGCTTATTGGCCTGTAATTTCAAACTCGGGGCCTACATATCGATTCTTGGTTAATGCTAATCTGCTCGCATGAGTCAGGGGTTTAGGTATCGGGGTGGAGAGAGTGGCAAGAGAGGGGTGGAAGAAAAATATTTGTGTCACTCTATGTGACTAATGGATTGGGCGGGAAGGAAGAACGATATGAAACACTTGTTATAGTGATTGATTTTGATGTTATTATGGATATTAATAAACGTTGGTTCCGTGCAAGTAGTCCTCAAAATTTACAGAACATAAATCATCCGAAAATTGGAATTATGCAGGGATGCATCGACAAGTAAAGTGGCCAATTAGTGCCGATTAATCGAACAGAGAAAGTCGACCGGTTAATTATATCGATAATTATTTTTAATACTGCACTTTATCGCCGTTTTTGTTATTGATTTATCTATTTATTTATTTAGTTTTTAGGTAGTAATTTCATTTTTTCAGAATTACTTAAATATTTTTTTTCTTTTCTGCGAGTGTGTTTTTCTTCTTCTTCTTCTTTTTTTTTTTAAATGATGTTTCAAAATTTTATTCAAATTCTGTAATCAATTTTTTTTATATTGCTAATAAAGTCACATTATATTCACTAAACATGAACATTCAAATGTTTAGTTGGCAGTCCACGATTAGTAGAAACGTTTTAGTTTTTTGTAAGCACTTAATCGCGACCTTTATTCCTTATGTAAAAATGTTAACTGCAAAAGAGTTTTCCACCAATTAATTAGTAAATTTTGGCCGATTAAAAATAATTGGCGGATCATGGCCAATTACCTGTTACTGCCGATTCTTAGGCAAAATTCAAGCCAATGTTCTTATAGTTTTTCTGAGAATCTTTGAGGGACTTCAAAGGAATGAAATTCAAGAAAATTTTACAGATCGTGGAAAAATCCTCAATTTCAGAAATTTTAACCCCCCCCCCCCCGCCCTTTTTTTTCTCTTTTAAAACCAAAAATTCAGTGGGAAAGACTAATTTTCGTCTTGCCTGTCTCTTCCTCATTGTCTCAGATTAAAATGCGTCCTAAAACAAATGCAGATAAGAAGTCAAACGTCCATCTTTGCGAAGGAAAACAATATGAGTGATAGAATCAACTGTATTAAAGCGCATAGTAAGAGCATCAAAATATGTTTGTTATTTTGTGCTTTAACAAAATTAATATTATCATATCCGACAGAAAATTTGTCGATTTCGCCTCAGATTATGTTGAGTGTCTGAAGTCATTGTTCATTAAAATATCTTATTTTATTCTGAGGGAAGGGACGCGGACTATGTGATAGTAATTTTAAGCTCCGATTTGTATCAATTAGACGAAATATTTTTGCGTTGAAAATACAAATTATTTATGCATTTATGTATTCTATGTTCATTTTTATGATTTTACTTTATACAGTCGACTCCCGCTACAACGCGATTCGACTTACGCGAAAGGGCTATAACGCGAATTTTTCACGAGTAACGAATTTTAGATCTAACGCGAATTCCTCGTCGGCAACACGAATGATTTTGAAAGGAAGTATCGGCTTCGTAATTGGCAACTAAATATTGATTTCGTGAATGTTATTACGTTCCTTTAGCATCATTGACAGCGCACCAAACTAGTTTGCGCATCGCATTGTTAGTGCATAACCACTCAGAATCTTTCAATTATATATATATTTTAATTCTAATTATTAAAGTTGATGAAATATATTGACACCTTAGTGCGCTGTTTCATCCAAAGTTTGAAGATGGAAAGAAAAAGAAGTTTCTGCCCCTCCCCCCAAAAAGATAAGGATTCTCGATATGCTTGGACAACTACAAAACGTCAACGGTAGTACGACAATAAATACGAGTGAATCTTCCATACTTACAATTAAAAGTCAAAACAAAAAGATAGCCGTAAAAGTTCAGAACTTAGGTTAAATATTGAAGCTTGCAGCGTAGTGTCTAAGAAAAGTTAACATGAATTATGAAAATGGAAGCTGCTTTTGCACTGTAGATTAAAGGGATCTAAAAGAGAGACTGTTGCCATAAATGGAAACGTTATAAAAGAAAAGGCGAAGCAATCGTATTTAAAAATTCTTTTCAAAAAAGAATAACGATCTGATCATGGAGCATAAATCATCACCATCTTTATTTTTCAACTTATAAATATTATTACTGTGTCTATTGTGCAGTACTATTACTTAAAATATTTTATGCTGAATAAAACGGCTTTTTTTATTGTTTAAAAACAGTAGAAGTCTTTATGTAAGAAAATGTAATGTATAGTTGAGGAATGCTTTAAAGCAGTTTAAGGGGTGTTTAGCAGTGTCTAGAAGCATTTGTTATGTTTCTAAAAAAAATTGTGTACATACATTTTTCTACGACGCGAAATTTCGACTTACGCGAGGAGTCTTGGAACGCATCCCTCGCGTAAATCGGGAGTCGACTGTATATTTTTTTAAAAAAATTTCCTTCCTCAGTTTCAGTTGACAGAAACTACTTACCTTCACTCGCAAGCAACTGTAACTTATGCTAATTAATTTTCCGTGAATTATATTTCCATTAGGGATGTGACACTAATATCAATATTTTCAAAATATCTACTCTTTCAGATTTCAATGCATTTAAGTCTATGTTACACGCACAAGAGCGACATTTTGTCGATGTTTCCTTTTCAAAAAGAAAAATATCTTTTACCATCAAAGAAAAAAAGCACCTGCGATGGGCTTTATTTTTTAAATGAAGTAGACAATATTTTTTTTTTCACGGAAGTCACCAGCTTATACTCCGTCCACGTAATGAATTGATTTGAAAAGAAAAAGAGAGAAAGAGTTTATCCGCTAAGACATAACAAAATATAGTAATTAAATTTCATTTATTTTGTAGTTCTCTTTTGTGTTTCTGTAGTTATCGAACATTTACAATATAGTAATTACAAACAGTAATATATAAGAAAACGCTTTCAAAAAATACAGCGGGGTATTTTCTGTGTTGCAATTTTTTTTGAGCTCGAATTCTGTGTATAACTAATAAATACCGTGTAACCACGATTTTACGATTGTCAAGGGACTGGAAAAAGTCATCGTTAAATCAGGGATATCGTTAAATCGAGAAGCATATACATTCAATGCAGTTAAATCCGGGCTTGTGAAATGTATCATTAAATTGAGGAAATCGTTAAATCGAGTATCGTTAGATGGAAGGTATACTGTATTTTTAATTTCAAAAATAGACATTTAGTCATCTAGATCGTATTCCTAATTTGTAGCTTTATATCTTCACTTCATTATGCGTTTAGTTTTTACTTGATTTTCTCTCTCTTTTCCTTTTTTGAGCAATCACGATTGCTTATTGCTTTCATTTGACTGTTTTGGTGTGCTATCATTTTATTTTCCCACCAGCACCCTCTGCAGCATCACCGTCAACCGGATCCCCACGTTGCTGCTCCTCTAGCGAAAACCGTCTCCAGGTTGCGTCCATATACTACACACACACGCATACATATACACACCTAAACACACACATACACATATATACATACATACATACACCTACACACAAACACCTACACACATACACAAACACATACGAACACACGCATACATACAGACATCTACACAAACACACACACACAACTACCCACACACTCGTGCCTGCACACAGACACAAACACATATGCCTACACACAAACACACATACCCCCACACACAACACACACACTCGTGATTCCGAAAAACATAATTTGAATTCAAGATGTCAAAATTCAAATTAATTTTTTTTTTATTTTTTTAACTTCTCAGTCCCAATTAAAATTTTGCGAGGTTTTAAATCCTCGAGTAGGGCTCTCCCATTTTTTCCAAGCCTGGGTATTGGATGGCGTTCATTTCCGAGTTCTAGGGGAATTGATAACCCTCTGGTAGGCGATTCCGCCTGGTGGCGGACTATAAAACCCTGGAGTAGTCACTCTTGTTCGGTACGTGATGTGCTCTGGAAAAAGGCACAAAGGGAAATTTTGATCGCTGCTCCGTGATTGGTGAAAAGCCGGGCGGGTATCAGTAGTCCCCTGATAGCGCATTTCATTAGGTTCCACCGCGGGGGTCAAAAGCTCTGATGACAAAGGAAAAGAGCCTTCGTCTGGACTCTGGAAAAGGAAAAACCTGCGTCAGTGCTGATAATCTAGAGCCCTCCGAGCACGGCTGGAAACTGTTGAGTATCATTTCCCCTTATCTGAGCAAACAGGAGGTTTATTTCGAGTTGACTGGGATTCCAGCTGTAGTGAGCGTCTCTCTCTCTCTTCTAGAATTTTAGTTTTTCGGCGCCTTCAATTTGCGGTCTCGTCTGCTCTGCTGTGCTCGCCATGTTTGTCGCTGCCGTCTGTGTTCGGTAGCGGTAGTAAACAGTTGCCTAAATAGAACTTTAATGGAGAAAATGTGGCAATTGGCACCAAATATTTGCATTTCATGCTGGGTTGCAGTAAATTAAGTAACTTCCGTTCTGGATTTTTACCCAGGGCCAAGGGAGAGGTTTAATGGGGTTCAAACCCCCTCCGAAATTTTTAGAAACTGTTCCAAAAATGATTATTGTTGCACTTTTTTTTTTGCTGAAAAAGTTAATGTTTATTAGGTGTGCATAGAAGTCATTTAGCGTACACATCAGATATTATTTTTTTAAAAACTCAGATATGCCTTTAAAGCAGCATCCCTCCTAACCCGTCTCCAAGTGAGCTATTGTCACCAAAATCAATAGAAATACAAATGAATCAAATTTTGCAGTAAGTAATCAAATTTGATTCAACATCTAGATACTTCAAGACATGTTTGGTAAAACCCTTTACGGCCGTGTTTGTACCTACTCCTTAGTCCAGAGTTACCCAATCTTTTTTCTATCCGAGTATCTCTACTCATATTACGATGGATATTTCGGTTCAGAACTCGTGTTATTGTAAATATGTAGATTTTATATTTCTTTAAGATAACTTGGGAAAACTCGGAAAAGGAAGGAAAATCACTAACTACGAATTATTTTTATCCGTACTTCATGCCTTTTCAATCTGTTGATTAGACACCAGTTTTTGATTACTTGGCTCCAAATTTGCAACAGTCGTTCTTCAGACCTATTACAGAATGGAGGTGTTCGATCGGTTGTTTTGGAAGTTTCCAGAACACAGTTTTTTAAATTTGTAACAACATAATAACCGGTCACATGGATCAGCTTCACAGCCCGCGTATGGCCCGTGGTTCGTAGTTTTGGCACCACTGTCTTTATCTATAAGCCATTCGTTTTCGACAAATAAATTATTTTCAATTTTTCCTTTTAAATTAAACAAGAGGGGAGGAGGACTGCCGAGAATGCGCTTTGTGTCGAATATATGTATATGTACCAAGATTTAAGGACACCGACTTTCAAAATGTCAGGGAAAGGGGACAGTGCGAATTGAAAGGGCGGATCAAGGGATCCCCCCTCTCTTCCCCTAAAGTGGCATCCCTGGGAAACTTCAGTTTCCAAATGGCACCGGGAGAAAGTCCTTGACCCTCTATTTGCATCCAAGTATTACACTTATGACCACTCCTTGCAGTTGTGTGTTCATACTCCAATAATGACCCCTCTAAAACCAGAAGCTAGATCCGCCCTTGGGGGGAGCGGTACATTCGAAAGTAACTGTTATTGATGGAGATAGTAACTATACGCACTTTGGGGGTCCCTAAAAAGCTTGGGCCCTTGGCCACGGCCTAGTTGGTCTATTCGGTAATCAGGCCCTGTGTTATAAGGGTTCATGGTACAGACTGCAACATTTAAATTTTTAAGTGGTGTCTTAGTCGAGTCTTTTTAGAGGAGATTTTTTCCGGGGGGGGGGGGCGGCGTTATTCTGTGGCATTTTAATGGGAGGCGTCTCATCGCTCTTTGGGAGTATGGGAAAGCATATATGTCTTATTGAAAATAGGAGAATGACGGTTTTTACCGCTGATTCGCCGCAAATATTTG
The DNA here is from genome assembly GCF_026930045.1 of Uloborus diversus. NCBI lineage: Eukaryota > Metazoa > Arthropoda > Arachnida > Araneae > Uloboridae > Uloborus > Uloborus diversus. Next base: position 51,944 of record NW_026557883.1, on the reverse strand, counting down.
GTCTTCCGCCCATGTTGATGGTATGAATGTTGATATTCACTGGTATGTGTCGACATTTTCCAGATTTCGGACTTTTGCACAAATAGATTTACGTTTTTACTTTGTGCGTGGAAATGTAATAATATTGAAATGAGATGGGGGAGGGGGCTTTATGAAAATTACTCTTCTTGATAGATATCTGACTGGGAAACTTCATTTCGAAAGTCATCATGGCTTTTCCAATTTGTCCACCTGTTGGAAATGTGTCCGTTCTGGGTTTCGAGCATCCAAAGCTGCATAATTATGAAACGTCTCTCGACAATAGCCAGTTTCCCACTGAAACGCTTCGTAATAATCTTGGTTCTCATGGCGAAACATTTTGTATTTGCAAACGGAAATGATGTTCCAGTGCCTCTCTTCATTTTTATCGCTTCCTTTTTTTTTTTTTGCTGCCGTGCGTTTCACAGAAAAGTCAAGGCATTCGCCGACTTTTTGTAACCTATGGGTGGCAACGACAAAATAAGCTGGGCGTGCGCAATTTGTGGGTGTTACGCTAGACAAAATGTTGCTGCACGGAGGTTGCGAGACGTGTTTCCTCGATGCGATTTTTATTCCGTTCGAATGGCAACACGTGTTGGTTGTGAGCAGACGATTTCCTGTAGTTGATGGAAGGTGAAAGAACGCCCTTCGAGCGGCGGATTCTGCTTCATTGTAAAGCGGCTAAACTTTTATTTATCAGTTTTCTAGAAAGGATGTGATATTTTTTTTCCTTTGAAGAATAAGGTTGTCTCTGTTGGATTGTAAAGTAATAACGTAAATAAATAAGGAAAAATAAGTTAAGGTAAAATAAAAGAACAGAAATAGAATTTCAACTACGTGGGCTAATAATATAAATTTTATGAGCAGTACTCTTTAAGTTATTGCATTATGTTTTCAATGTGTGACACATACTGGCAATAATAAGTTAATTTCTACTTTTTGCCCATTTTCTCATTCCATAATTTATACTGTTAATAAATAGAGCGGCGAATCCCCTTTTAGGAAAAAAAAATATCATTTTTTTAAAAAAGAAAATGAATCTTGTGTGTGTGTGTGTGGGGGGGGGGGGGGTCCTCAAGTAATTTGGAAATCTTTTCCTATCTTCTGCAGACTGAGAATCTCCAGATTTTTACAGAATGCCCTGAAAAAAATCTGCATATTATTGTTCTGTACATCTACTAAGAACAAAGGCTGAAAAAAAGTTAATTTTGATAATAATGATTGGCGTTGCCGCACTCAAAGAACTTCTCCTCTTTTAACACAATCATAAATGAGTTCATCCAACGACAAGCATCAAGTTACTAGAGCCAGCTATATGTTTAAGTTTAATAATTCGAGACTGCCCTGTAACCTGTGCAGAACACAATCTAAGGAGGATTATAATGTAGTTTAAGTAATAAAACATGTCGGGTCGGTACTTCTTTTCTTTTGCAATCTGGAGGAAATAATTCACCGATTCATCAGTATTAGTTTATTCCAAACTAGTGGTACCCGCACGGCTTAGCCCGTAGTAGAAAATTAAAAGGTCATTTAGTTCGCCTGTATATTCACAAATAATCGAGGATGAATTTCTCGCCAATTTGCTATGTTCTCACCAATTTGCTATGCATGCCCATGTTACGGTTCCACGTTATGATAATTTGGTAATTTACTCGCTCACGTTGTGATAATTTTCTCGGTGAAAAGTTCTTAAAATTAATTGGAATAGAAAAAGAACAAAATCGAATTTTTGAAAAAGCGCTTCGAGGTGCACACCCCCATGCTATAAACTAATTCTGTGCAAAATTTCATGAAAATCGTTCGGACGGTCTAGGCGTTACGCGCGTCGCAGAGATCCTGATAGTTATCTAGACAGAGAGACTTTCAGCTTTTTTTAAGTAATAAAGAAGATAGTAGTAATAATAAGACTATTTATTTTATGCAATTTTATCTTTTTATAGGGTTGTGAAAACGTATGCTTTTCTGAGAGGATCTTTTTACTCAGCTCCTTTAAATTCATGACAAAGACAAACAAAGAGAACCCCCGACCATTCCACGTAGCATAAAAATCTGGAATTCGAGACACTGTAACCGTACCCTGGAACATTTTTCCTCTTCACTCCATTTGCCCCCACTGGGAGACGTAATTTACGGAGGGAAAAATAACACGCCCTCCGCATCGAACATGTGGATGTCTCGCCCGAAACCACTCTAGAGCCCGCGTCCCTCTCCAGACCCTGAGCCTTAGCCTTATAGCATGAGAAATGGGCGGAAACCGTTCGGAAGATAACCGGGATGCCAGTATTTTTTTTTTGTTTTGTTTATTTCTTTTTGCTTCTGAGTCCAGTAGGCTTTTGGGAGTGGTGCGCCCGCCACACACCACTCCTAAATCAGCTGTTAATATTTTAGCTAATTTTCGTTCCATGTTCTCTAACTCTTGGTCTTCGGTTTTGGGGCGTTGTTCCAATTTTAGTCCTTTGAAATATTATTGTTGTAATTTTTTTCTCTCCCTATGTGTGACGGGAAGGGTCTGAAAGTTGATCAGACAATTTGATCACATACGTAGCATTTTTATTCGATAGAATAATAGACATACAAGCGCATTTATAGTCTTACTTAAAGTTAGTTTGCATATGAATTAGAAAGTATTTTCAATAAAGTGCATAATATATAGCATCTTTTTTCTTCACCTTTTAAATCCGTGCGCGTCTGTCTGTTCTTGTATGTGTGTATGTAGGTTAAGCTCCTCCTAAGAGTGAATGTCTTCCAGAGGTACTGGTACTGTTGATACAGGCATGGGCGGATTTATGGAGGGTCAGAGGGGGGCAATGCCCCCCAGTTTTGGGAGGACATTATGTAGTAACAACACATCTTCCAAAAATTAAAAAAAAAATTATTATTTTTTTTTCTTTTTTGAATAGTTTAGAAGGGCATGGGTAGATTTATAGGGGAGGGGCATAGGGGCAGTGCTCCCCCAGGTTTATGACGACTTTATGTAGTAACTACACATCTTCCAAAATCTTAAAACAAAAAAATCATGACTTTTCTTTTTTGAATAGTGCAATGAAAATGAAGAGAAAAGCGAATGTCCTTTTCTGATGGGAGAAAAGAAAAAGGGGGGGGGGGGGAACGAACATTAAATACGAATAGTACAACTGTCACTGGGATGCTGAAAGTGTGTCTAAATTCACTATTTTGGACTGAAAACATTTGGGCAAGTATATGAATGAAAATATAAACTAAACAAGCCATACATTAAGCTGCAACACTTATAATCATTGACGATTATTTTAACAAATTAGAACCTAAAGCAAAAGGGAAAAAACTCCCCCCCCCCCCATTAGCGCTAACAGACCGATCTACTCGTTATGATTTGTGTCCACATTTCAAGTATATTTATGCACAATAAATATTTATGTTCTTAGTAGATTAATTGTCGTTTTCTGCCCCACTTGAAACTGAAGAAAAGTTGTTGTCATGAGAAATCTATGGTTTCTTTTAAATTTAAAATAGCTATTTCTCATAAAGTTTGAACAGGACTGTAAAAATTTACAATCAAGTACTAAAATATCAGAGACTGGAAAGTACAAATGAAGTGCGTTAAATAATTTTATTTATTCTAGAGTCCTTGAAAATAATTAGATAACTCTTTGAAAATCCTAAGCTAAGTGGGCTCCAATTACTTCTACTGCATATTGTTAATCTGTTTAGCCAGGAAAAAAAAATATACACTACCTCTATTCCTTTTCGTTGTTTGCACTACATATAATTAAAAAAAGTTGTTGTAATGAGAAATCTATAGTTTATTTTTTCTTTCAAACTTAAAATGGCTGTCTCTTACAAAGTTTGAACAATACTGTATAACTGTATAATCTAGTTATCAATTTCAATGTCTATGCAATCAACCTTAATAAGGCTTCAAAATGCAGAATTTTATATCCATTGTACAAAATTTCCTCCGGGGGAGAAACCCCCGGCCCCCTAAAATTGGAGCCCTGCGTCACTCTCTTGATACCAGCTCCCTCTCTTACGGTCAATTCAAAAAGGACAGCATGAAAACACGCATTAATGAAAACGACACACAAAAAAGTAAAGCATGGACTTATGCATGACAGGAAGCAGACAAAAACATGAGAGTGGGGTGCAATAAAAATGTTGCTAAAAAAAGAAAAAAAATCCTGCCCCTCCCCCCCAGGAACTCAGTCCTAAATCCGCCTATGGATACAGGACTACCAGGGCAAGCCATTTCGCCTTATTTCACCCCTTTTAACCTTAAGGGGTCGGATGTCTTGTTGATGTCCAGGGTTAAAGCAGAAAAATCATCTATTGTCACCTGCTGCCGGCGGCATTGAGCTATCGCAATGCTGGACCTCCCTAGTATTAATGATAACATGTATTGTTATTTTGCGTTAAAAAATGAAATACAGAATGATCAAAACTTCTTTGTACTTTATTATGAGAGAAAGGAGTATCAACACAAAACTACGCGGAACCCGTCAGTGAATTGCAATAAATTGTTATTTTCAGGCTAACTAGCAAACCGCCCGTCAAGGTATGACGAATGAAAATTGCTTCTACATTTGAACGAAGCAATTGCCTGTCTGGTGATATTTTGATAGTTGAAATTTTAACCCTAACTACGGGCCGTGGCGCGAGCTTCATTGTTAATTGCGTCAGGAGCGTTACTCTATCATTGATTATTATGTATATGATATGAGGATAAGATGTGTGGTAATTATTCTTAAGTGATAATTTAATAAGCTGATCAAAAATGTAACAATGAAGAATTCTTCATAAAAATTTTCAATTCATCATTTATTAGTTAATTTATGTCGATTATTTATAGAAATAAAATCGACGTTGAAAGTTATTTTCTGTTGAATTTCACTTGTCTATTGAATTTTAATTTAATGTTTTAAAGCTTCAAAGAATTTTATTCGGAACAAAATCGTTGTTCTATGTTTAGGTAAATGTTTCTGAAAGGGAATGAATGTATGAAATAAACTTGCTGAAACACTTTAGCTTTTGTTTTTTTCTGCATTAGTGAGTTCTGACGTTAACTTTTTTTTGAAGTTCTTGAATGTTTCCATTCTTTCTTCATAGAATTGAATTCTGCAGAATTCCATCTGTGATTTTTGCCCTGGTATTCATAAATCTGATCCTGGCAAACTTAGAGGCAGAGGGGGGAGTTCAAATATATAGTTGTTGATCGACATACTTTAACAGAGTTTTGTTGTCATTGCTTATATTGCTGTCCTCATTACTCTGTTGTCTTGTTATCGTAATTACTCGTTATAAACACGTACGTAAATCATTCCCCCCCCCCCCCCACACAGAAATTAATTCGTTCTTGTTTGTTAAATTATATTTCTCTTGCCGACCTTGTTCCTACTTTGGTGAACCAGCTCCAAGAAAATCCCGCATGTTGATTTATTTACAACGCAGAAATTTTTTGGAAGCTTGTTGTTAGATTGGTATATTTAGAATAATTAGCGTCTGCTCATCGATTTGGATTTTTTAAAAAGAAAATATTTATCGTTCTTTTGCACAGGTTTTGGCAATTATTCATTTCGTTGAAATAAATGTTAAATATTGGTAGTTTGTGGTAAAAACACACCTGTAGTGACCAGTGCTTCAGTAGTGGCTATTTCAAGGTTTATATTTGAAAAAATAGGATTCCAAGTCAAAAGGACATCAAACATGCAGGCGGTATTATACCTCCTGCATGGGCGCCCATACGCAAAGTTGCAAGGGAGGGGGGCTCAAATATTTTCCCCGTGGTTTAGCTGGATATTTTCCCCGTGGAAACTGATTTCAAGACATATTGGAGTCATTAAAATTTGGCATTTTTAATAACTTATTCATTAATGGCTGAAGAAAAAAATGTTTTTACATTTTTGCAAAGAAAAAAGTACAAAAAGCAATAAAGTTCTAATTTCAAAGGGGGGCCCGAGCCCTTCTTGCCCCCTATATGGGCGCCTATGACCTCCTGTACGTTTGAATCCATTTGGAAACCTGGAATCCTATTTTTTGAAATATAAACTTTAAAGTGACTACTACTGGTGTTTTACTATTTATCTTCAAAAATATGTGTATCGACAGCGATGTTTTTAAGTTCTGATTCTTATTTTCATTCCCTGCCCCTCAAGAGTACAGAATAAATAGAGAATCCGAAGTTCGTTATGCAGAGGTACGACTATTTTTGAAGATTCCATTATAAAATATCAAATGCCTCGACAGGACAAGTTTTTTTTTTTTTTCTTTCTTTCTCCCTCTGCGTCAATCAACTTTTCTGGAAAATTTCGAGGGCCGGAGCTTGTTAGAATGAGTCTTGAGAACTTTTTTCATTTATACTCCTGTTATGGATGTTGAAAACTGCCATTCGTCGATAAACTCCGATGGCTAGATTGCTAGAAATGGCCTTCGATCGCCTGGCGCAGCTCTTATCACACCGCTTGGAAATATAAGAGGGGAAAATATTGTGCATATCTGGAGTGCATTCATCCCGGAGCAACAAAAAAGCATCGGAACCGAAGAAAAAAGTCCTTGGATTTCTTGGCATGGCTGATTATGTGCGTTGGCTGCCATCGTCGGCAAAGAGGCTTATCGCTTGTGTTTAGGGCTCAGCGCAGCTGTGGAGTCTTGCAGAACGTCAATATTTATGCTGTTCTTAATAACTGATTAATGGTTTGGAATGAATTCTATTTGAACGAATCCCAACTTCATCCGTCGGTTTGGGGGGTGCTGGGTTCGCCCGTACCGGTTGGAAGCTCTGGAACGGTTTAGGAAGGTGGCGACCCCGGAATGAGGGTAGGGGTGGGTATCAAGCATATTAACGTAAAGCTCTTTGAACAATTTATTGTTCCATATACAATCTAGCCATGTTGGTGTACTTTTGTACCATAATTTTCAAAATTATTTTTATTATTAGTTTGTGCTCAAGGTCGCCCGTATGGGGGGGGGGAGGGAAAATGTGGGCTCAAGTCCCCCTTTGAAATTAGAACTTCCTTGCTTTTGGTACTTTTTTCTTTGCAAAAATGTAAAAATATTTCTTCTCCAGCAATTAATGAATAAGTTATTAAAAATGCCAATTTTAATAACTGTAATCAGAACTTAAATCGGTTTCTATGGGGAAAATATCCTACTAAACCACGGGATAAATATCTGAACCCCCCCCCCCCCCAACTTAAAATTTTGCATTTGGGCGCCCTTGGTTGTACTGATTTCTGAAATTTATGGATTTGTATTACTAAGCCGCCATATTTACATTGGGTCTATTATTACACGAGGCAAGACTAATAGAGCAATTGTAGGCTATAAATAAATTTTGTAATTAATTATGTATACTGATGTACTTATGAAGCTATCATGTACATAAGAAATAATTAAATACCTTTGTGCCGAGAAGTAACAGGAAATTCGGATCGATCGATGTGATCGATTTTTTTTTTTTTTAATTTGAGGAGCGATCGTCAAATTACCGTAACATTAATATATTTAACCCACTCACGGGCAAGACCGTGTTATATCGTTGATTCAGTTCCCTTTTCTTGGCAATGCAACTTTTGAATCAATTTTTTTTCCTCAGAAGATAACAGACTTTATAATAACAAAGTAAACATGTTTACTGTTTATGTGTAATTCTATGTGTTTCATATAAAGGTGATTTTCAGTAAGTGTGTTTTATTTATTTATTTTTTTCATTCTACGGATAATCCGGATTTTTAATATTCCGGATTGGGTCGGATTCCAGTTAATCTGAATTATCGGGATTCTACTGTATTCCACAATTTGGTCGTTCCATTAAAGAAGGAAAAAAAAAAAAAAATGACATCTTGCTGCAGTTACTTCTTTTTAGTTACGAAGTATCACGTTCTAAGCGACTTAGAAATAAATATTGGTGTCATCGTCGTCTCCGCACAAGGCATTTTCGAATCGAACATTTAAAGCTGCTCACGATCTCCTTTAGCCGTGATCGTCTGCCAGTGCAAAACAAATTCCAAGGGCGTATTTCTCCGAAGCATATTTCCCGCTGTTGGAAAGCATATTTAGCTCCACCCGTATTTTTTTGTCCTAGCACCTTTTGATTAATTAGAAGTCGTGCGTGTGTCAAGGCATTTCATCAGCAAATTCTTTTGCGTAAGGATGAAAATAAACTCGATTAATTTTGAGAAACGAGAAGTTTATAAGTGAAATCGAACACGATTATTGATACAAAAGCTTACGTCGAGGAAAGCGAGTTTTTAAAATATTGTTTTATCATTTTCGTGGTATAAAATTTTTTGTTAATCATTAAGTATAAAATTCCTAGCTACAACTGTAGCAGCACAGCCATTATTTAACCTCCTTAAAGCGAGTTCTCTGATGTGATATTAATATTTTTTATTTCGCAGACGATTAATTTTTCCAGTTGAACATTTTAGCAGTTATACGCATGAGTTGCATTTCCGTAATCCGAATGTTAAATGTACATCGTGAAATTAATCGAATATGTGAAAAATGCGTTTTTAATGTTCGATTTGTCGCCATTAAAGTTCAGAATTTATGTGATAATCGCCTTACGATTTTGTTGCTTTATTTAATTTCGCCAGATAATAGTTCCGGTTTGAAAGACATAGATTTCAAAAAAAAAAAAAAAAAAAAAAACCACCTTAATTGTGTGAGGAAAAAAAAAAAGGCGAAGCGTTGATGAAATCAGGTTGTTTGATAGTGGAGAAAAAAATTAACACTATGTTTCTGGTTTCTTATTTTCTTGATAAGGCTGTGAAAACATTACTGTGCAAATCCAATTAATCGTTGCGTAAAACACATACGTAGCTTTCGCGATTAAAAACTGAACACTGTTTGTGAGATATAAATTTTTTTTATTATATCGATTTTATTTATAGTTCTTGATTTATATGGCAACCGTTATTTCGTTCAAAATTTCGTCAATATTGTCTTTCGAATTCCATCTAAAGTGTAGAATTGAAACTAGGACAATAATTTAAAAGTTGCGACCGATTTCTTTTATTTTATAATAAATTGTAGCTCTCAAGAATCTTGTTTGAATTTGAAATAACATTTAGGAAACAAATCTTATCCGCTGAATTCTTGAAATAAATAGATTTCTGTATTGAATTAGAATGGATAAGCATTTCTTCTCTAGTTCCTTTCATTTTGCTGACGTTGAAGTATAAGTTATTCGAAAGATATGTGTACCGGTTTTACAAATGCAATTCGTTATTATTCTGGAATACAAACTATTTTTTTCTTTACTATTATTTTGAGAATATCTTGCGTTTCATCAGCGTTATTTTGAAATGCGAAGTTTGCTCGTATTCTTTTGTGTCAATTTTTGTACTCCAGCCCAGTGGTGGATTTACTGTGTCGCAAATGTTTCTGTTGCGAGCCCCCCTCCCCCCGCCTCACCCGACCATATAGGCCTCTAAGGATATGAAAATGAAATGTTTTACACACGATCTGTGACAGACTAACGTGTCCTCAAAAATGTATTGTAACTGGTTCCCAAACCTGCAAATCCATCGCTTTTCCAGCCTCGTACAGCGTCGTTGATTGTGGTGTAGATGAAAACTTCTGGAGAAAAATTGAAGTACGAAAAATTATCGAATAGTTTTCTGCAGTGAAGATCGTAGTCTACGAACTGAATCTTTTTCTGGAAGCAACAATTATTGGTTTAACTATAAAAAGTATATTACCATGCATGCAGTGGCATACCTAGCATGGGTGGACTAATGTACAAAAAACAAACAAAATGGGGGGGTGGGGTCTGGGGGTTTATTCCCTAGAAAATGTTCAAATTTGTAGTCTTAAAAATGCATTTTAGCTTCATATTTTTTCAAAAACTTGCAATTCCTTTTAGTGTCACCACCCAGACGGGTGACACCCGGGGTGGACCGCCCCCCGTAGTGACGCCACTGCATGCAAATAACATTGTTGAGAACCGAAATATATATACAGCGACATGCACGGGGGGGGGGGGTTAGAAGGGACATGTGTTGTCCCGCTCCCGAACCTGAAGGGGGCTCAATATTTATAAAACTCGGCGTGAAATAGAGGGGTAAACAATATGGAGGGGGCCCCGGAAAAGTCATTTATGACGGGCCCCAAAGTTTCTGTGCACTCTCTCCCCTGGATATATATTTGTCCAATAAAATTTTTTATCTATAATAACTAATCACTCTATGTGTATCTATTTCTTATTTATCTAGCTATTTAGCTCTAAGTTTATCTATTTATTCATCTATCGATCTCTATCTCCCTATATTTATTCATTTCTGTTTATAATATAAATAGCAGTTTGTAAGATACAGATATTCTACTTCCCTCGGGCTAAGAAAGCTTTTAATTAATCAGAAATGCTCAAATAGCTTATTCTGGACACTAATACACTATCGCTTGTTGAATTTTACGGGAAGTTATCACTCAGTAACGGAGCTAGAAACTTTCCCAGGGGAAGGGGGATATAATGGCCCAGAAATTTTTTTCCTGGAAAAGGGTTGTTGGTTGGGCTTTTCCATTTGCATATACAGTAAAACCTGCTTACAACGATATTGTTGGGACCTAAAAAAATATTTTTATATACAGGTTATCGTTATAGACTGCTTGATTTTTCATGCTGACATTTTGCTGGGACTAAGGAAACTATCATTATAGACAGGTTTACTGTTATAGACAGTATCGTTATACACAGGTTTCACTGTAGCATAAAAATTATGTTCTAGCGTATGGCATAAAATTAAAGGTTCTAGGAGATTACCCCTCCCCCCCACACAGTGGCGTAGCGAGAAAAAATCCTAGGGGGGGGGGTAATTTTTTCTGGTAAGTAAAGCCATGCCCTCAAGTTTATACTTATATATATATATATATATATATATATATATATATATATATATATATATATATATATATATATATGTATATGTATATATATATGTTTATGTATATGTATATATATATGTATATATATATATATATATATATGTATATATATATGTATATATATATATATATGTATATATATATATGTATATATATGTATATATATATATATGTATATATATGTATATATATATATGTATATATATGTATATATATATATATGTATATATATATATGTGTATACATATATATATATATATATATATATATATATATATATATATATATATATATACATATATACATATATATATACATATATATATACATAGTTTCGGGGCTCATGGGGGGGGTTGACCCCCCTATCCCCCCCATGGCTACGCCACTGCCCCCACACACCCATTCCCTTCTCTCTCTCTGCTCCCGTTATTTCCCATTGCCCCATTAAAAGGGATAAAAACAGCAAACAGTTGCTGTGAAGCTTCCTTCATCAGTGCATGAAAAATCCAAAAACGAGGTGCGAGTTGCTTGTACTTATTATTGCTACTATTCAAAGGAATCGTTACAAAAATTAAAAATATTCATTTTTTTATTTTATGCTTGTAATTTTCTTTCGAAATTCATATTTTATACCCAATTAAAGTATTTTAAAGCAAACATTTACTTCTCCCCTGTTTTCTGAAAATCCTTGAACAACCAGCCGTTTGGAGATTAATTAAAGGCGTTGTTAAAAATGTGAAAGTGCGAAAGAAATGGAAAAGTTGTCCTCCCTTTTGAGGGTAATGGGCAATTCTATTCTTTTGGGGTTCAATTAGTGCAACCACTTAAACGTTTAAGTCTGCTTTTTTTTATTTCTCGCAAATTACCAAATTTTATAAGATGTTTATTTGCTTCACAGGTGCATACTTTTACATACTTAAAACGTCTTTACGTTTTCTGGGGGAAAAAAAGAAAAGATTAATGAAGATTTAAAATATTTAAATACGGCTTTCTCAAAGTATAAGGTTTTGATGTTTAAAGAGTATTAGTACCGCAAGATGAAGATTTTTTTTTGGGGGGGGGGGGGTGGGGGGTGGAGGAGGAGGTTTGTATTTATTCGTTGCAAAAATTTACATTTGAAACTAAGTAAATTTTGTAGTTCGTACGTGTTATGTTTTGACTCGTTTTGAGATTTTGACGTTATTGTGCGACGTAACTTTTTTAATGATATGAGGAGTATTTTATCAAAAGGGAACATATCCACTTTTTAGAAAAATTCATTTTATGGCATTTTCTGAATCTTTCCGATGACCTTTATCAAATCACTAACTCTCAAAAAGTCCAAACGCAGAAAATCCTATTTTATTTAAGGGTTAAGTGGTTTTTTGATGAAAAGGTAACAAATCCGTCCTCTGCACGTTTTATTTTGAACAAAAGAAGACATATTCTGAAAGAAAATGTTATATATATATATATATCCAAAATCCTCTAATTTTATTTCACTACTTTTAGATTCATGTACTTCGATAAGAGAATACGAGAAGGTGAAATTGGAATTTTCCACATTCAGGTTTTCGCTCAAAAGCGCACATATCCAAAATTAAGATGGCGATTTTTTCTTGTTTTTTTTACACAAACATTTCTTACTCTGGGCCATGATTTGCTGTGGTTTTGTGCTCAATTCTGTACCCAGAGAAATTGATAAAACTATTTTGCTCTTACCCTAATTCGTTTTTCTCACCTCCTGAGCATTTTGGATAATGGATATGTTCCCATTTGATAAGTCAGTCCTCATATGAGAAAGCGTTTGGCCTAATAATAAATATACTAAAAAAATGAAAATTTAAGTATAAAACAGAAAACAAAACTTTTATATTATGATTATTATCGTAATTATTATTGTGTTTGATGTTGTAAGATTTCGTTTCCTAAATGATTAAGGGAAGCATTTTTCGTGCTAAGGGCTGTACATTTGCATGCAAGTGCTGTACAGTAGTAAAGTTTGTACTATGGTACTGTAAATGGATGTCATTGCTTGCTGAGCATCTCGGTCAAAGTTTGACTAACTTCGCGGAGGGAAGGATAATAGCGCGCGTAGACGCAATCATTATTTTGCGAATCGCAGTACGTTTTCCCCTTAATTCTTTTTCCCCCTCGAAATATTGAAAGCGACTCGAATAATCAGTGATTCGGATATTTGGAGTTCAGATAATTGGAGTTCTACTATATGTAGTGGAACGAAGCATGTTTTACTTTGCTAAGTCGTTTCACTTTGAGCCGCTACTTATGCTTAGAGCCGTATATAGAGGGGCTTATTTTCACTTCTTATATTATTTTTCGTGATGCGCTACTTTTGAAGGGAAAATGCATCTTCAACAGTCGAAACAAAACTGCATCGATGCTGCACGACCGAAGCAGCTAATCTAATACAGTAAAACCTGTGAAGTTGACCACCCTTGTAAGTTGACCATTTTTCTAAGTTGACCGCTTTTTTCAGGCACAAAATTACCCTTATCATCTAAATCAGCCTTTGTAAGTTGACCACCTGTTTAAGTTGACCACTAAAGCAGTGCACTGCAAGTGGTCAACTTACACAGATTTCACTGTAATATTCTGGCCGGTGCCCCAAAGGCCGTTCTTAAAGTCTCGGAGAAATCGAAGTCTGAGTGACGTCTCTGAGACGTCATTGTATCCCAAGGGGTTAAGATAAAATAAATTCTTAAGTATTTAAAATTCAAGAAACATTTTCCGAACGAAGAACCTCAAGCTTCCCTGAGTCCAAACTTCCCAACTGAGTCCCCCTTTTTCCATTGCTCCGCCCCTCGCCGTCGCTTTGTTCCGAAATATTAGAACCATCCAAGCCTCATTGAGCACAATTTGTTGACGTTTATTCTGTCGTCATAGTGATTCGGTTCTTCTTCGATGGGTTCGTCTCCCGTAGCTGTCGTATCGACTCGGCCGCTAAAGATATCCATCCAATAATATTCGGTTCCGTTTGAACCGGAACTGTTAACCGCTTTCCAGGTCGAATTCCCAATTTTGGAAATCAATAGAGATGTGTTGCCTTTTGTGCAGAAGTTGAGGTATTGAAATTAATAAAACTGTTTGCATCGAATCTATTTGTTTTCCGATGATGCGGCTGGAAATTAGAACGTCGCCGATGTCGGGATTTTTGATGGTTTTGAATATTAAATAGTATTAATATGCTCGAAGCTTTGCGGAGAAATTCTTCTTTTCGCGTATGTGTATGTGTGTGTTATTTTTATTTTATTATTATTATTATTTTTTTTTTTTTTGAGAGAGAGAGAGAGGGAGTATGTATTTGAATTTCTTGTGAGCATATCCGAAAATGTAATCTCAATACTCAACAGGAAGATAAGATGCATGCAAATAATTAAGAGCTGAGATATTCTTGTCAAAAAATTAAAATTCGTTAAAAACAATAATTTTAAGGGTAATGATTGATGAACAAAACTTTGTTGTTTAAGGAATCTCCACCATTTGTGATTTTTTTTTAAATTAAACATTTTGTTGATTACCCTTTAAAATTTTTGTTCCTACGTGACTTACTGTATAATGTCTTGTGCGGGACAAAATGGCGGCTTTTTCGTGGAATGAGTCAATGTGACTCGTTTTATGTAAAAAGCTTTTTTTTTTGTGTGTGTGTGTGGGGGGGGGGGTATCGTTTTTGATGTTGAAAAAATCAAATGCAGAGGGGGGGGGGGGGTATATTCGGAAATGAAGAAGAAGGCAGCAAAAAAATATATTACTACTTTATATTTGCCGTAGACTAAAATTAATGTTTTTGTAATGTTGTCCGAAGTTCGCTTTAAAGCAATAAATTTTGCAAAGTACGCAGGCCCCTGCGAAACCCAAGAAATTACCTTAGTAAACTTCTGCTAGTGTGTGACAGGTTTATAAACAGAGGGGCTGTCAGGTAACATCGTGGAGCAACTCTTCTTTCTTTGAAACAGCCGCAAGAACTTTAAAAAGAAAGAAAAAAAAGATGAACTCAAGGGCGCAGCAAAGGTGACAGTTGGAAAGCTATCGAAACCTTTGGATTGAGTAGAGAAGAGATGAAATGGTGGGAGTGAAAACTTTCATTAGTGAAGTAACAAGACCCCAAGTAACGTGTTAGATTTTAAAGCAAAGCATTGGAAGAAATCAGGTTTCTATTGTTTGTTTCGCCCAAAATGTGCCAACCATTCTTCGTTGTTGAGTCACGTGATTAAGGGTCTTTGGGTCAGCTTTTGCTAAGCCAATGATTGGACTTGCTCCCTCCATTTACTAATTTCTGCTCTAAAGTTTAAAGCCATTAGAAAGTTCTGGCTGCTCTAGAGCTCACTTACAATGCACGCTAGTTTTTACTTTGGTAATGAAATAGTATACAAGTTATAAACAAGAGAATTTGCATAATTTTCATCGAGGGTAAATTAACCAGGGTTGCCCATCCCTCTCAAGAGCGATAATACTAGAGAGCCATCGTTAGCACCATAACCAGGGTTGGTAAAAAAACCGGTTTTTTTTCTTCAAAAAAAAAAAAAAAAAAAAAAAAAAAACCCGGTTTTTTAAAATTTAAACCGGGTTTTTTTGGTTTAAATACTATTTGCGAGAAAAACAATTTTCGGAAGGTAATTAAGGTTCCATGTAATTAACAGTTATTCAATAGTCAAATTATACCTAATTTCTTGATTAATTAAAGAGATAAGAACAAAATCTTGTAATTAAATTAAATAATTAAAATAGCTTTCTGCGGGGAAATATTGATTGAAATGTTTGACTTGATTAACATATTAGTATGCATGTATATATAGACCCTTTATGATACTAAATGGTTGTGATACGGGTTAGGATAAAATATAATGAAGATCCAAGAAAAAAACTTTATAAAACCAACATAATATGAATAATTATCGAATAAAGGTAAAAGTTATATTTTTAAATTTTTAAGCATAATCTTTTCAAAAGAACAATTTTCATATTTTTTCTTTCTGATCTTACATAATGCTGATTTTTATATACACAATGTCGCAAATATTGAAGTAAAGCAAAATGTACAACAGTACATGACTGAACAGTCAAAAAATCGATTGCTGTTGTACTGACAAAGTTTTAAAAAAAAAGTGCTGCTCTATATTCGACTCCGTTCTTATTTTGGAAAGACTTGGAAAAGATATCGACTATCGCTAAAACAAAGAACCAAATCAAAAATACAAAAATTGGTGTAACATGGCTTAAATTACAGCTTATTTACTGGCATACATGTTGCATCCAGCATTGAAGTTAAAAAAATATTAAATGCAAACTCTTTAGAACAAATAAATGTGTAGCAAATTCTATTTCAAGAAAATTTTTTTGCCAAAAACGTTATATACGTGAAGTATAAACTTTTTTTTAAAAATTTGATTCAAAAAATATTTTTTGTGTTCACCTGCAGAACAAATCTTAATTTTTAGGTGCAAACAATTAAGTTAGACTGTTGATTACCTTACAAGTCAAAGTTAAAATTCCAGGAAAGTGCAAATAAATAGGCAAAAATGTCACACCCCTGCAACAGGAGTGAGCAATATAATGGATTGCATCTACAATAAAAGATTCAATCCTTAGTAAATCCCAACTAATCATGCAAATTAAGCATAATGATGGAAGTTGACTGAAATCTGCTTTCTGGCACATATATGAAATAAAAAATATATTCATATTTTTTTCGATTGAAGTTTGTAATACATTTTGAAGAAGCAACTTTGCAATTTTAGTATTTATCTCTGCAACTTAGCTAGGAACTTAGCATAAATGGAATTTAACATTTTTCAATATGTGTGAGGAAATCAATGTAAACCTGTAAAATGGATTTTTTTTTTTTTGCTTTTTTAAAAAAAAAACCATTTTTTAATAAAACCTCATGGTTTTTTTTTAAAAAACCAATTGGTTTAAACCATGGTTTAAACCAAACAACCCTGACCATAACCATTCAGAAAACATAAATATTTAATGAAAGTTGATGATTTAATTTTTAAATTTAATTATTCTATAGTTATTAGGAATCCTCATCCTTGTTGCCCCTCTAATGAGAAGGGAAAACTCGTTGAATGTTATTTTTGCATAATTAATGGGATTTTACTTTGGGGTTATCCACAAATGATGTCACGATGCTTTGAGGAGGGAGAGGGGGTGCGTGAAATATTTAGTTTGACTAGGGGGAAAGGAGGGTGTAACAAGAAGTGTGATATTACAGATTTTTTTAAATAGCAGTATGTTTTTCAAAAACAGTGACATGTGACACGGGGGGGGATGACACTTCCTAGTAATCCTGCTTTTACTGGAGCCAGTGTGTGTGCGTCTGGGGGAGGGTGAGGGGTCGTTCTGAGAAACGTTGCACAGATGTGTCCATTATCGCGTTGCTCAAATGAATCGAAAGCCATGAACTTGGCAAGTGGTGCTCTGCTTGCTTCAGCAGGGTTTTTCCTATCCTGCCGTATATTTGTCCTGAGTGCTTTGTCACCCGCTTGATTGATTGGGACCCGGACGCTTGATTGACTATAACCAATTGCTTGGGAGTCCGTGGAAGCAGGGAGAGGCCTGTTTGAATCGGTTGCTGGCAGCGAGGATGGTGAGTGTATTTCCGGATTTGGCGATTCGAAGTGTTCTTCGATGTAGGTGGTCAGCGAGCAACTTTTTGTTCTTTTGGCAGGCGTTCGTGAATGAATGGGCTCCTCAGGGTCGTTAGTTGTTTTTTCGAATTTTCCTAAAATTCTAGAAATTTTGCCTTTTTTGCATGTTCCGAAAGTTTATTCATTTCTTCTAAGGAAGGAAGGAAGGGGTAAGAACTGAAAAAAAAAAAAAGTGCTGACCTCGAAGTTACTTGTTTTTCTTCTGTCCCCTCCCTCTCCCTCGTTTAAAAGTGCAAGATATATTTTTTTTCTTCTAGTTTTGCGTTTTGGAACATTAATTTTTCTGTTGAAAATTTGCGTTAGTCTCGTAATTAAGCTAGTTCCAAACAAGAACAGTTCTTGAAATATTTTTACGAATACATTGCTTTTTAAATGAAAAGTTATCAAAAATGCTTTTGGCTTAAATACAGTGAAAAAAAAGAGAAAAAAGGAAAAGTAACCGCAAAACTACTGCAAACAACTATTTCAAGGCTAGAATGGTTCCCTTTCCTTTGTGCTTAAATGCATATCACACAATATGAAAGTCGTTAGTGAACTAGTTAGTGTTTGTCCACTCACGACTTTTAGCACTGGTAAAGGGCTTCAGCCTTAAATAAGTTATTTGTAGCATTTTCTTGACGATTTGCTTTAATGACGCCGATTTTTCATTTTACCCGCACAGCTCTTTGTTAGTTATTCAAATCCAGCTTAAAAGTTAATTTTCAACTTTTTTTTTTTTTGGCAGTAGCAATTTATAAATCATTTCTTACAGTTCTCATTCATACCTCACACGCCCGCGACCAGCCACAAAATACGTCATGGTTGTCCTTGCCATGAGTGTACACCAACAGTGACAGCTTATCTGACTATGAACAAACTATGATCGCTATGATCCTTTGGGCGTAAGCCTTTCTTGATGATGAAATAAATGACAGCCAATGAATAAGCACGAGGGCGTGTTAATTACAATATTTAGAATGTGTGACGTGAGTAGAAAGTCGGCGGCAAAATTCAGCTGTTAATATAAGATCGAACCTTAGCAGGGGTGCTGCCCACAGGGGGGGGGGATTTTTTTATTTTTTTTAAATTTGTTTATTTAAATTTATTTCTTGATTTATTTTTTATTGAAATTATTTATTTTTCTTTATTACATTCTGTTTATGTTTGATTTTATTTATTTAGAAGTCTTTGTGTGAGTGTGTGTGTCATTGGTGCAACACACAACTTTTCTATTAAAATAATAATAATAACTAAAAAATGATAAAATAAATAAATAATATTTAAAAATAAATAAATAAATGAAAATAAATAAAACATTTTAAAAAGATAAATGAAATAAAAAAGGAGAACTAAAATATAAAAAAGGAAAGAGGGTTGAGGAAATTTCGAGAGGGGGGGGGGATTTGCGCCATTGAACTTGGGGGCAGGGCACCCCTGAATCTTAGAGCAGTCATGTAATGTGGAGAGTAGTACTGTGTTCCTTTCCATCCGTCAACCTAAACCAGTTTCGATCTGAGTTATCATGTTACCATCCGTTTGTGTCGCCGAATTTCAACGTAGATCGCTTTAAAAAAATTAATAAATAACCCAGAAATAGAACTATCTATTGGAAGGAAGCGGAACCGATGGGACACCAATAAGTCACCTATGCAAGACCGCCACAGCCTATCTTCGATTGCTCTTCTCTTCAGTAGCTACATTCCCTAAGAGCAAGGGCGCACCCCCCTAAGTATTGCAAGTACCCCTCAAAATGAGAGAAATATCCTTAAAAACTCCCCTCCCCTAAAAATTTCAATGGCGCAGTCTGCGCGATGACCCCCCCCCCTGGATGGGCACCACTGAGGACTGTCACGTGACAATGGAGAAAGTGATGGGTCTTCTAGTAGTGTTTCTCACTGTTCCAAAAGGGAATATTGTCTCCACTGGTATACTTCTCCAGAGGTGTAAACCAATATTTCTTCTGCTACTATTGCATTTAACATTCGGCTACGTACGTCATTATTCCAACGAGAGGGAAAGAGTCATTGTGCCCAGGGAGGAAGGTCGATTCCGATAGAAATTCAGACATTGACAGAAGAAATAATCGTTATCTTTCCATTTTTCTGCCTCCCGATAATGGCGGGTGAAGGAGAAGCCAGGAAGATGAACCCAATTACAAGGTTTCAAAGTCATTAAGAAACCATCTCCGACTTAAAAGTTCCAGGCGTTCCACGGGGCCGGGGCTACCAAAATCTTAATGAATTTCCTGCGCAGCGAGCAGCACGGCCTTTAACGACTCTTGTGGGGAGATTCGTGATTAGCATGATGCGCGGTGCCGAATCTCCATAAAGGTTGAGAATTCTTTCTGTGGGGATTCTGCCCTCGCCCCCCTCCTCCTGCTCTTGTGGAACATCTAATGAGCGGACTCACGGTTTTCGTTCTTTTAAGAACACGACCGAATATTCGTTTGGAAACATTAGAACCTTGAAAAAGCACAATCGCCCCTCGTGAATAGGGCTTTGAGGATTGTTCTCAAGGCTTGTGCTCGCCTTTTTCCTTTTAATTATGTGAGCAGCGAGATTACGACTGTTTTCGGTCTCTTTCTATTGGTTCTGATAACGATGGCGACAAATTTCATTTTTGTTTCTATTTTACTCGCCCTCCGACCGAATGTGGTGTTTCCGAAACGATGTATAAGTACATAGCTAACAAACGATTACAGATTATTTCCAGGAAAGTCATTCTAGGTCGCTGCAGATATGTGGACCTGAGTACTGTTTTTGTTTCAGGTCAGGCATTGATTAATCTTCATTAATGTCATTTCAGCTTTTCTTTCCGGGTGAAGGGATTTTTTAATATTTAAAATGAATTTCCAGGGAGGTAGAGCTGGTGGGGGGGGGGGGGAGTATTTGGGGCAACTCTTACCTTTTTTGTAGGGTAGATGTCGTAATGAAGTGATTTTTGTTATGCCATTAAATGTAAGGCTAGTCAGCTAGCTTTAATTTGAAAAAAAAAAAAAAAAAAAAATTATAAAATATATATTTTTTGAAAGGTGGTTTGAAATCAATGAAAAAAAATGGGGGGGGGGGGGGGGGGCTTTTTTCACTGGTCATGGCGCAGACTTCGATATCGAAATTTTTTTGGGATGGGGGGGGGGTGACTCCCGCTCTTGGGTCTTTATGTTTTTTGGAGAGAGGGGGTTTACTGTTGCTCCTGAGGGACGCCATCGTTGGAAGGTGGGAAAACCTTTTTAATTGTTGCCTAAAACAAAATGAATAATAGTAATTGTAAAGTCAATCAATAATAACGTTAACACATTAATTTCAAGGCTGAACCTAAACAAGCAGAGAGTTGTTTGTGGATTTTGGGCTTTGAAAACTTTTCAAATAATTCAAGGGGCCTTAATTCAGGTTTTTGTGGCGATTTACTTCATCAAATTACATATTTTAAAAACTTTTCTTTTTTTCACCATGCACTTGTTATTTCTCTTACGTGTTTTTTCAGAAAAACTTGTCTCCAAGTTTAGGATTTTTTTACCCCAAATTGTCTTCCAGTTGTACATTTGCTAAACGCAACCAGTTCGTTCTATCAGAACATCATCGACCCGAGCACGCAAGAGAGGACTAACCCTCCATTAGTACTAATACAAGAAGAAGAAAAAAAAAGGGGGGGGGGGGGGGGTTAGAGAAACGCCGATGCGAAGGAAATCGTTTCTCAACCTCAAATCATAGTCGAGCTTTTTCTTACATAAATCTGTCAAAAGTCGAGTGCCCGACGATTCACTTTTAGCCGTAATTCGTTCGACTAACTTTAACTGGGTTACAGGTTCTCGCGAGTGTGAAAAATAAAGCTCCATTTCGCTAGGGCCCCAAATTGGAAAAATACGCAGCCGATTTTCTAGAAAAGCAGGTGTTACGCCGATAGGTAATGGTTTTCGAAGTCACCGGAGCTTAGCGTTCTTTTTGCAGTGTGTATAGAGGAGTTGGGGGGGGGGGGGCATCTAGTGAAAGTGTGATTTTCTTCTTTATCATTACGCAGCGTGTACTTCTCCGTAGAAGTGTCAAATGGAAGCGATTGGAAATCTCGTGGATGTTCAGTGCAATTTTTATTTGTGTAAGACACCTGGCTTGTTTTTGGGATTTTTGTGTTCTAAGTTTTTATTTTTTTTAGACGGAAATACAATCAACGTTGGTTTTATTTTTTCTTTTTGTCGATAAATAAAAGATTTAAACGCAATGATAGTATAAAAGAACAAAGCATTGATGTCACACTTTTTTCCAACTAATTTCACCCTCTTCCCAAATCCCACCTTCTGTTATAAAGTGTCACACTTCGCATTACCCCCCCCCTTCCCTTTGTCACATGTCACGCTGTTTTTCATCAGTATATTGTTGTAAATAATGATGTCGTCCTTTTTGTTGCCTCTTTCTCCCCTCGAAGCATGACATCATTGGACGGCCCGAAGAAAGTGATAAGTATCCATTTTTGGGGAAAGGTACGCGATCTTTGTGGCAAAAATCAAAACGCACAGAAAAAAAAAAAAAAAAAAAAAACTTCGTGGTAAGCTTAAGCTTAAAGTAACACCTTATATCCAGAATTAAGGCTGAACTAATAAGCAGGGTGTGCACGGGGGGGGACACCTGTTGGCCCGGACCCGACCCCGAAGGCGGCATGAGATTTTTAAAATGAGGGGTACAATATATGTAGAGGCGTAGGAGTAAACAATATGGAGGGGGAGGGGCGTAAAAGTCATCTGTGAAGGGCCCCAAAATTTCTGTGCACGCCCCTGCTAATAAGCGAATACCAAACAGCTCGTTACAGTATCTTAAGACGACAGATTCAGCCTTGTTTAAGATAATCAATCTGGAATAGTCGTAATAAAGCTAGAGGAAATAACCCCCCTCTCATGAATGCCAAGCTTACCTTAATACTGGTAGCTGAATCACACTGGTAGTTACAGGGGTCTGTCCAGGATTTTTCACAGGGTCCGTTTTTTTTGTGAAAAATCAAATAATTTTGTGAAAAATGAATTAATTTTGTGAAAAATCAAATTTCGCAAAAAAATTTTTTTTGTTTAAACAAAATTTTAGAATTTAGAGATGGCACAAACGGCATCAATTAAACTTAAAGTTGAGTGTTTTCGTCTTCTACGTCGAAAAAATCATTCTGGATTTTTTTTCTGATATTTGGCGGGGGGGGGGGGGCGCATCGCTGTTTCAAGTATCAATATTTATCTACCATTCTACATTATGTTAAATTATACTAGAGATATTTCTGTACAGTACCTAAAATAATTGTAACAAAAATATGAATAAATAAAATAAAATTCAGAATAGGGTTCAGCATTCAACTTTTTGACCCAAGACACTCTTAAAAAGCGCAGAATTTCGTTTAAAACTTATAAATTCCGTGATTTTAACAAAAATAAAAATATATTTCAATTGTTTACCTCTTAACAAAGCGTAATAATCATCAAAATTTTGTAAAATCGGATTCCCATAGCGGATCCAAAGAGATCGCAATTCTCAAAGTGAAGGCATCAAAAGTATAAAAACGGCTTGTAAAAGAAATGTTTTTGATAAAATTATTTTAAAATTGCATTTTGCAGTCATATGATAAACATATCATATCTGTGGACACAGTTGACCCAAAAAATAAAATAAACCATCTATTCAGCATTTTAATTTTTGACTCATAACAGAAAATGGAATTTTGCTTTAAAAACTTGAAATGAGAGTTCTAACAGAAATAAAGAGACTTTTCATTTATTTGAATCCTAATAAAGCGAAGTTAGCTTGAAAAAAGAACAAAATATGATTCTCATATCGGATGTTAAAAGATTGCATTTTTCAAAATGTAGACATCTAAAGAAAAAAAAAACGGTAATTAAAAGAGTTTATTTAAAGTTAATCATCCTTTTTAGCATCGAAAAATCAAAACCCATATAATTTTCTCCCAAAATAACAATTAAACACCGCACCGTAAAAACGCAAATATTGATAAGCTGGCAAAATGATGAGAATATTTTCTAATCAAGTCATTATAAAGGTTCAACCCCAGACGCTAAGTGGTGATAATTTTGAAGTTGGTAACCCTATCTGAAGCGATCACCAGATTCCTCACCCTTACTATCCCTTTGCACAGTTCTAAGTTCATTTCGCAGATATATTTTATTGTTTATTAAATTACGAGCGGAGAAATGTTCTTACCAATGCCTTTTCAGAAAAGTTTACAACAATGCCGCTGCTAATTAGCTGTGATAAAACAAACAACCATTAAATTTATTAGGCAGTAGCAATTATTTATCGCTTGCAGGAGCATCCCAAGAGTGCCGATTTTTTTTTTTTTTCAAAATTAGCCGATTTTGTATAAGCTGATCCCTCTAATTTGACTTAAAAAAAGGTTCCAAAAATTATCGGTTTATACACAGAAATATGCGTTAGTTTGCTTTCAGATTTGCTCTTTCAATAAACAATTTGTGACAGATCCGATCTTGTTTATCAGAATTTTGTGAAGGGTCCGTTTTGTTTGATCGGGATTTTGTGAAAGGTCCGTTTTGTTTGATCGGGATTTTGTGAAAGGTCCGTTTTGGTTGATCGGATTTTTGTGAAGGGTCCGTTAACGGACCCAAATATCCTCTGGCCAGACCCCTGAGTTAGCTTGTAAATCTTTGTGTTGTATGAATGAAACATTTCGCAAGCAAAAAGTTATTTGATGTAAGCTGAATAGCAGGAAAAAAGTCCAACTGGTGGCTCAGCGGCAACGCACCGGACTAGGAACTAGAAAGTATCGGTTCTGATCTCTGGTGTTGTCTTTCCCCGCTGGAGATGAAGAAGCGGTAGGGGCGCCCCGAACTTAAATTATTGGGAAGGCAGGAAGTCTCCATTTGCCGAGTAGAATTTTAAATTTTGCCGAATGGGAACTCCAAAATTTTGCTGAATGATAATAATTTAGCCGAATGGAACTCTAAATTTCACCGAATGATGATAATTTTGCCGAATGGAGTTCCAAATTTTGCCAGATGATGATAACTTTTTCCGAATAATTCCAAATTTTGCCGAATCGTCAGACAAAATTTGTCGAATAAGGACATTTTTGGTAGGTCACAGTGACCTCCCTGAGGCGGGGTGATTGTTATTACTCGTTGTTCCTCACCCATCGAGTTGAATAAAAGTTTTGCTGGTCTTCTCTTATTATTCGTTGCACAGGTGTAGGACGTTTACCCTCAAAATAGGCTTCTGGTAGGCTGCTCTCCCGCAGGATGTTTTCTGAAAGAAGCCGCACGATGTAAAGTTGGTGTGGCGCAGCTTAATCCGTTGAGGCTCTTAAAAGACATTAAGTAGCTTTCGGCTTTGTAAATCTTAAAAACCAACAATCGTTGAACAAGTGGTCGAACGACATTTAACCACTATTCAAGTTGTAATTAAAAGCGGAGAGGGAGTGGTGAAATTGGAGGGAAGAGGGAAGCACGGATTTGGGTGGAGTTATCAATGGGTACCCAACCCACGGTCGTAGAACAATAAATGAAAAATGTATAAAAACACCACTAAGCGTGAACACTTTCTCTGATATTGGAGAAGGTCATGAGTTCTTAGTTCGAAGCTAATAATTATTTCTTTAGGACCCGGGACCATTTCTTAAGAAATGGTATAATCAAAACATTTCTGCTGCGGGGTGGAGGAAGGTTTCATTCATGTTTTGATACAACTATACAGAATGTAGAAAAAAAAGACATCGGAGACTAGAGCAGGATATTTTTTTTATTGTTTTCCCCATCTTTTTATACAGTCACAGTTGTGCACGAAACATACCTTCATTCAGGCGCGGATCCATGCTACGAGTCCGTTCGTTTTTTTAAACATCTCGCACGTGCCTGCGTTTATGGGACTTATATTTCGAAAAAAACTGCCCCCACCCTTATTTGTGCCTGAAAATTGCACTTACCCCCACCCCCTTCTGAAAATTATCCCTTTAAAACTAGAAACTGGATCCGCTCTTGCTTTCGTTCTATATTGTTTAGCCAAGAAATATGTTGCATAAATATTATGTTTTGCTAGGGCTCGCCCTAGGAATGTCAAATTGCTAGCCAAAAATTAGCCAACTTTTTCGAGTCTTAGCCAAATTTCAAAAGTCTTAGCCAAAGACTTAATTTGAATAAATTTTAATTGTGAATTGTGTTTTTTTTTTTTAGAAAACAAAGTTGTATCTTTAAAAATATACAATGCAAGTTCTTATATTTTAAACGTGCAGTATACAATTAAATTTAACAAGCATTTAATGACAATGCAAACGACATTGAGTTCCCAATTTAGGGTTATTTTTTTCTTGCAGAATTTCTAATAGTTTTAAGGATCGAAAAGAAAACTTTTTTTTTTTTGGTGAATTTTATTTATTATTATTATTTTTTTGGAAAACTTTGAGAACTTTCGACTTGGTGGCGAATGTTTAGCGCGGGTTCTGTGCTATGGTTAAAATATTTATTAAGTTTACCGTTTTCAATAAAGCCCAAAACCCAAGAATTTCAAGCAAAATCCCAACATTTTGGTGTAAAACCCCTGCTCTGACATTATTGCTTGTATCTTTTTATGTTAACATACTAGGATTGGTAACTTCATGATGCTGTTATGACGCAATATCTTTAATTATTGGTGCCATGCGTACTACAATTACTCCACTAGCGGACTTGCTTGTTCTTATATGATTGAGAAACGATTGATTTCGTTGATAAAATCGATCTACCATTACAATCAATTCAAACATGTTTTCGGGTTTGTTAGCTTAAAATTCTTAGCAGAAACTCTCTCTCGACATTTATCTGATGTGAATTCCTGTTTTTTCCCCGAAAAAATCTGCTCATACATCGTAATATCTAATCTTACTTTCTCTCTTCTTCTCTAAAGAAAGTCCATTTTCTTACTTGAAGTACTTCTGAGGAGATAAGTTTGCTTTCGATGCCCCGAGGAACCTTCTTTGATAAGAAAAATCGTCAATTTATTTTCTTTTTATGTCCTAAGAAAAATATCTTGGGACATTAAAACACAGACCTTCAATCATATTTCTTTTATGTGCGCAATTCCTGCAGACATGCTTTCGAGAATCTTCGTTACGTTTAAGTGCTGTTGAAATACGTGCTGCAGCGGAAATTCATCATCAACGATTTATTTTTAATTATATCGAAGTTTTTGACTATTTACAAGGCCGTTGACTCGTCGATAATTAAATGCTGGGTCGTGGCCATAAATTATTCAACCTGATGCTGCTTGGCGCTGTTTTCAGTTTCAAAAAGCAGCTTTGAAAGCACAAAATAGCAAAACTAAGTTTCATACACGAGCGTCGAGGTTACAGGGACTTTTTGTGCGCACAAAACACTAGTATGCCAGGGGTACCACACGACGGGTAGAGGATTGGGGGGGGGGGGGAACGTTTATTGCGCAGTTTTGATCCTATTTTTTTTTTTTTGGGGGGGGGGGGTGTCTTTCTTGAGGAAGGTTCCAATTTGTACTTGAGAGTGGTGCGCCATCGTCTTGTGTGTGTGGCACCACTGCGTATTTACTTCCACAGCTCCTTTATGCCTTTGACACTTTCTGTTTCATATTTTGCAGACTTACTTTTCATTTTTATCTGGTATTCTCAACTTCTGGTTCGTGGAAAACTTTGCTCGTTTCTAGGACAGTTTTGTTTATACGCGTTGAGAAAAGGTTTCCTTGATATTTAAATAATAATAATATTATAAATACAAGAACAGTACTAAAATAAGGTTTCATCATCATAACTGACTAAACAGCCCAGTTATGGGCCAATGAAGAGTTTTCCATTTGACTTCTGATTAATCTTTGATTTCCAGTTTCGTTGGCGAGAAAATCCGATTCTACCGAATTAGTCCATCTCAACCGCGATCTTCCCCACGCCTTAGTAGTTCTAGTTGGTCTAAAAAGCAGTGCAGTCGAACTCGCTTGTTAGGAGCCATCTTTAAACGAGAGCTCGAATAGCGAGGCAATCAAAAATATTTGATTGGTGCTATGTGAAGTCTATGGATACATTACTCGCTTTTAACGAGGAAAACCCCCTTGAAACGAGGAATATTTTTCAAGTCAATGATTTTTTTTTTAAAAATCACTTATCCAAATCAATTGCATTCAATGATTTTTCAAAGATTAAAAAAATCAAGTCAATATTTTTTTTAAAAAAATCACTTGCTTTAAATCAAAATTTTTAACAAGCTGATTTAAATCGACGAACCCTGGTTTAAATAAAAAAAAAAAAAGTGTCTACACTTAAGCCGAGGGAAAAAAAGCGCTTGAGAATGTTGAAACAAAACCTTATTTACAGACGGTCATTTGCCGCAAAGACCTAAAGCGCTATTGTATTAATAGAACGTCTACTGTTCCTTTTTTTTCCTCCCTATTTACGCTTGTGTTGCAATAAAGCTGTTTATTTGTAAGTTGCTTTAAGGACCGTTGTCATGACGCACACGTTCTATGTCATTAAAGGATTTATTTCCGTTCCGCAGTTGGTTTGAAATTTTTGTTAGCGACTTGTCCGCAGTTTTGAAAGTTGTATTTTTAAATTGCAGAACTGTAAAAAACAAGGATTTGTTTAATCTGGTCAAGCATTAATTTTCAGAAAACATTTTTGAAAAAGTTATTTTCTTGTATTTCTGAGTGGGTAGTCAGTTTCGTTAAATAGCCTTTCAGAGAAATGTCAAAATACGTATTTTTTTCCGGAAGGGAAATGAAAAAATGAAAATACCTCCTCTCATGCAAAAAATTAGACGCTAAAAATGTTTTGCTATGGCTTTGTTAAAAAAAAAAAACCCCCTACAGATGCTAAAAAAATGTTTTATGTGCGCTCATTAAAAAATAAATATTTCAAGAATGTTTATTTATTATCTCGCTTATTGTTTTTTTATTCTTTCGAAAACATTTTAAGAAGCAACAACTCAGATTAATAATGAATGGAATTGGAATAATGTATACGAAGTTAATAGGTGGTAAAACATTGGTGATATTAATGGAAGATGAACGATAATGCGCCAATTAATTGAAAAAAGTGCAAAATTGCATTACTGTCTCCCAATTTTGCCGAATAAGGAATTTTTTCAAAGGTTGCAATAATCTCCCATCGGGACGATCAAATTATTTATACAGGGTGTCTCAGCCAGGGGCGTGCACAGGGGGGAGAAGGGACACCTGTTAGCCCGGGCCCGAGCCTGAAAGGAGCTCGACATTTTTAAAATAAGCGGTATAATATATGTAGGGACGTAGGGGTAAACAATTTGGAGGGGGTCCATAAAAATCATTTGTGACGGGTATCAAAATTTCTGTGCACGCCCCTGGTCTCGGTTTTTTGTGTCAGAACTCCTAAGAGGGGTAGGATGCATCCTGACGACTCGAAATTAGTAGCAATGCGGGGTCGGAAATGTTTTCTTGACTTATTTGGAGTTCTTTGTGCCGAAGATGAGATGTGCATTGTAGCCGGTTGAAAAAATTTCGAACACTTTTTTTTGGACTCATGTAGGGGGATGTGGGGCGAAGTGAAATGGTTAGGATGACTGATTTTTTTCAAAATGAACAAATTGGATATCGGTTTTAAAAAAGTGGAAAATTTTCACTTTTTTTTTTTCATGGGACAAAGTGAAAAATAAAATATTTTTCTAATGAAAAACTTTCTATTCGATTATAAAACATTTTTTTTAATAAAAGAATTAGTAAACAAAAGGTCGAGTTAATTAATGAATAATAAAATGAATAAATCAATTAATATACTATGAAGAAAAATAAATGAGCGAGTAAAAGAATGAATGAATGAGAAAATAAGTGAATGAGAGAATAAATAAGTGAATTACTAAATGAAGGAATGTAAATGAATTAATTAATAAATGAAAACGTAAGTGATTTATGTTAAATGATTGAGTGAGTAAATGAAACAAATTATTTCACTTTGCCTCGTATGTACTTGACTAGTTGTATAATTTATTTAAAATACAAAGAAGCTTAATATTAATGAAACTAATACTGCATTGTATATCAGGAGGTCTCAGTTAATATTAAAAATGTAAATAACAATTACTTTATCATTTTATAGTAAGAAAAGTAATTTGTGACTTACAAAAAAAACATTACAATATGAGTATCATTTTTTTTTTTAATTGCCTGTATCACCAAATGCTTTAATCTCCGGCGGTATTTTTTTCCTGACTGGAATAGACTACATATGGTACTTCATAGTTAAAATAATACCAGATAGTTAGAGCTAAAAGCAGAGAAAATATTTCACCTTTTCACTTTGCCCCGCTATTTAACTTTGCCCCATGTTCCCCTACCATTTACTTTTTCCATGTATTAATAAAAACATTTTTCACTGGCGGTCTCTATTCTTTATGGTACATCACCCGCTTCAGAAAAACATTTCCGACCCCTCACTGCTATATGATTTCGAGCCGTCAGCATGCACCCTATTCCTTTTATTAGTAGTTTTTGAAACGTTTAACTGAGACAACATGACGGGGGTCGGGTTATGTACTTGTACATACATAGTGTCCGAATTAAATGCATAGAATTTGAACTGAACGATGCCTACAAATTTGGTACATTTGATTCGGACACTCCGTATTTTTCAAAGTGGTTTAATGTTAAATTTAAACAAATAACAAGATTTCGCGGCTAAAACCAAGTTTTTGAAATAAGTCCGGATTTTTTTTCTGATCCGGATTTTACTTCTGAGAAATTTATAAATATCCTATTGTTTTGGGTAGTTAAGCTTTATTTTCGGATTTCTTTAATGATTTTTTTTTTTTTTTTGTGTAAGAAGATTGCTATAGTATGAATAAATTTTTCATTAAAATTTTCATCATCTTTATTGGAAGAACGAATTCGCCGCAAATTTTACGGAACAGTAATTACTATTATTACATAGAACGGGAAATCGACAAAGAGGAAATGAAACGTTAATTAAACCCCGTGGAATTTGAAAGGACGGATATTGGAATTTTATTCAAAACTTTTCATATTGTTATTGTGACCAAAATCTTTTTAATAAGAAAAATAT
The DNA here is from genome assembly GCF_026930045.1 of Uloborus diversus. Classification (NCBI taxonomy): domain Eukaryota; kingdom Metazoa; phylum Arthropoda; class Arachnida; order Araneae; family Uloboridae; genus Uloborus; species Uloborus diversus. The sequence continues at coordinate 21,411 of NW_026557883.1, read as the reverse complement.
TGGGACGTGGATATTGTATTAATTTTTCGACGCTCTTTTTCATTCGATCGTGCGGTTATGAAGAAATACTGACTTCACTTCTTTTCCTTTTTTTCATCGCTCACCTTTTTAATTAATCTTTTGTAAATCTCACTTTTTTTTGGGAGGAAGGAATGAGGATGTCTTCTGTTTTTTTGTGGATAAGTTAGCGTTGATCAATATCCTGTATTTAGTTTGTAATTTATGTGCTCCGTAGAGCGTTCTTTTGGAGTTTATTTATAATTCTTCATTCCAATTCGCTGTAATAATGATTCTTTTTACGCACTATTAATTAATTAATAATGTTTGTTTTGCAATGATTGCATTGATGGGCGATTCTCAAAAAAATGTCCCGTGCGTAACGCTTAGTTTTTTTATTTTTTCCAACTAACCAAAGCCTTCAAAAAAATAATGATGTTGGGGAAAAAACATGCTTTAATATACTATCAAAGCATAATTCAGTAAAACCCCTCCTAACGGACACCTCTCAAAGGCGGACACCCCTCTTATGCGGACAATTTTTAATTCCCCAGTTCCAATGCAAATAACATTATGATTAAACCCCTGTCCTGCGCACACTTCTCTATTGCGGACAAAAAAAAAAAAAAAAAAAAAAAAAAAAAAAAAAAAAAATCGTCTCGTTAGTGTCCGCTTTAGAGGGATTTTATTGTCGTTAATCCCATATTTAATTAATAGTTACTTGAATAAAATAAAGAACTTATCGTTACGCACGGCATTTTTTTCGAGAATCGCCTGATATATAATTCTTTTCTCTGCATCAATGAATTTTCTTTCATAACTTCAATTTCGAAAATTGTGATGATGAGACCTTACCAAAGGAAGACAAAACGTGGTATTTATCGAAAGAGAATAACGTCAAACTTTAGATAAAAGTTCTTAGCACAAGGCTACTTCATTAAAATAGCAGCAAAAAATTCGTAGTTAAAGCAATTTTAGTAGAATGGGGGAGGGCGGCGAGTTAGTCATAAGAAATCAGAATTTTTTCCCGGGAGAGGAGTTTTTCATAAAAACGATACATGTAAACAAAATAAAAAAATAAAATAAATAAGTAAATAAGAACGAAAAATAAAACAAAACAAATAAATAAAATAAAAATTAACAAATAAAATAAATTAATTACTTAAAAGAACAAGGGTTCTTTGGCGTTTAGCCCCTAAACTCAACTCGGAGTTTCCCTGCAAAAAAAAAAAAAAAAATAAATAAATAAATAAATATAAATTTATATAAGTATGTTTTTTTCCCCATAGCTGACGGCAATCGGGAGGGGGGGGGGGTCAATTAGAGACTTGACGCCCGCTACTCTTCAGACTCAAGCTTTGTGTCTTTAAGACTCGTAAGAGATAGTCTGGGGCTGATAGCCTGAAAATACAGTCGGACCTCCATATATCGAAGTAGCAAATTGCCGGAAAAAAATTCGATATATAGAAACGATCTTATTTTATCATAAAAATCACCTAAAACATTAAATTAAAGCTAATTTTCGTGCATGAAACCCAATTTCTAATTTATACGAGCATCGGATTAAACGAAAGTTAATAACTGAAAAATTAACAGAAATTACATTTTTGTGCCTTCATACATCTTGATTCTTCCGCAGTTCAACTTGATTCGCAACATGAGGGGATTTTCGCTTTGACAGTGTAATCGAGAGAAAAGTAAAAAATCAATCTACTTAACTTGAATGATTTTTACTGAAGTTAAAAAGACTAGGAATGATAATCAACAGACAAAAAGGATAACGTGAAACTGATTTTACAGTGTTACTGGTTACCACTAAGGTTTGAAATAAACCTGAGGGAATCTAATAACTTCGGAACGGAACAACGACCTATCTACACACCCCTCAAATCCAGATTTCTTATGAGTTTCTTAGCAACCTTTAGTAAAGATAATTTTTTCCCCTAACCTTCATTTTTCATGAGACAAACAGTCTAAAGTGGGAAAAAAAAATCTACGAATGTCTCAAAAAAATTCGATATATAGAGATTTTTTCGATATATAGAAACAATTTCTCTATGTAATGAACATTGAAATTTACTGGGATTTCGATATATAGAAAATTTTGATATGTGGAAGTTCGATATATGGAGGCTCGACTGTATTTGGAGTGATACCGTTCGAGTTCTCCTCGCTTTAATATGAAAGCCAGTCGTAACTTTTATATTCCTGGTTTCGACGTTCTGCCGTATTGGCAGTTCTCGGGGAAACTCTGATAAATTTCTCACGATCGTAAACATCTTTGGTCACGTCCCCGACCGGACCGTGAATCGATTTCCAAACATTCTTCCTTCGCGTTTTCTCGCCGGGACACACTTTTGTGAATTCTGTCCGTCTTTCTGCGAAAAGCAATCGTTGCTGCGAAGGTCTAGCCTTGGCTCAACTAGCCCTTTTTTTCCCAAGGCTCCAGTGTCGATCGGTCACGGTTCGAAAGGACGGCCGAGAGAGAGAAAAAGAAATCGAGGATGTCTGGCAGGCGAAAGTGGTCGAGGGCCCATTCGAATCGCATCATCGCTTCCAGGGGCCAGAGGTCGATTCGGCGCCCTCCCCCGCGCGCCCGGTGGGCTTTGCCTCCCTCCATTTTCGAGTATATGCGCTGCGTGAGCGAGATATTACGGCCCTGATTGTACGAGACGGATTTGAGATAATCGGACTTCTTCCGAGAAAGGAGCGTATTTTAAAGAACGATGACGCTCCCTGGTGGATGATGCGTTAGGGAGAGGGGGTGTGAGTGAGTAGGATGTGAAATACATTGGAGTAATGAAGTTTGAGTTATGGAGTAACCTGGTCTTAAGGATGTTAATAGACTAGTATAGTGATTTTTTTTTTAGTGGGTCACCTAATACTTAGTTATCTTCCCCTCTTATAAAGTTAAATTCACCTCTCCCTCAATACTTCTCTCAATCCTGAAATCGTATTCACCACTCCTAAAGTGATACTTTCCTCTCCTAAAGTCATTCTCAACTCTCCCAATCCTCAATTCTCCATGTCCTAAAATTGTGATCTCTTCTCCCGCTCTCCAAGTCTTATCTCCTCCAATGTCATTCTCAACTTTCCCAATCCCCAGTTCTCCAAGTCCTAAAATCATGATCTCTTCTCCCGATCCCAAAGTCTTGCTTTTTTCTCCCAATGTCATTCTCAACTCTCCCAATCCGCAATACTCCATGTCCTAAAATCGTGATCTCTTCTCACGCTCTCCAAGTCTTATCTCTTCCAATGTCATTCTCAACTTTCCCAATACTGGACGAAGAGTCTTCGAATTCTTCCCCACCGTTCGTTTTTCTCCCCGCATTAAAAGTAGGTTTGAGACAATTTTCTTTTCTGGCCATGGACCATTCCCACAATATCTTCACAGATTTAACCTTTCTGATTCTGCTAATTGCTCTTGCGGCGAATTAGGTTCTCCGGAACATTACATTTTTTTCTGTCCACTAACATCGCATTTGCATATCAGACGTAATCATAGTCTTTCACTCAATAAAAACATATTAATTGCCTGTTCACAACATCATACCCGCATCAAACTTAACTCAATTTTCAGTCTATTGTCTAATGAAGGCTTCATGTTTCAAGGCGTTGATTAATACACATATTTTTTCTTTCTTCAATAGTTAATACCGTTTAAATTCAGAGTTTTTTCTACACTTTAACACGTTATCATCTGCAACGCAACAATTCTCTAATGTGGTTTATGTTTAATTTATCATTGTAAGCTTTTATGCATTGGTTTTGTCTACTTTATTACATATAATAATGTTAAATTACCAAAATTTTTGTCAAAAGCAAATCAAAATTGTAACAGATAACAGTGTATTTTTCCTGTATTTTTATGTAATTAAATAAAGTTCCTCAGAGACCCACTTGCTCAGATTTATCTGAGCATTTAAAACCGATAAACCAAGTAATTGGTAGGTGCGGGTGGTCTCTGAGGGTGTCAAATGTCATTCTCAATTCTAACAATCCTCAATTCTCCAAGTCCGAAAAATATGATCTCGTCTCCTGATCCCAAAATCATTCTCGTCCCTCCTAAAATCTGATTCTCTTCCTTCCTAAAATCATCTTCAACCCTCCCAATCCTCAGTTCTCCAAGTCATATTCATTTCTCTTAGAGCCCCTTCATTGTATAGGGACTCTAATCTTTCTCAGTGTGGTTCTCACCTCCCCTAAGGGCATTCTCAACTTTCCTAATCCTCAATGGGGTCGTTTCCAAAATTTCAAAAGTATTTTTTTCTGAAAGAGCATGCTTAAAAACATAGGATCTGACCATTTTTCAAATAATTTGTTTAAGTTTAATAGTTTTAAAAAATTATGTAAATCGGTGAGCTTTCATTGTTTATATTTCTTGTTGATGACATCACAACTGATGAAATGCCATTCTGTGTTGCCACTTACAGAGCTAAATATTTAATTCGCATCTTTACTCACGTGTATTGGCAACGATATGGTTGATAGCAAGCGTAGAATGCAATTTTAATTCGCTGCTTGATTATCATAACGTGGAAATGTAGTAGAAAGATGCGCCAAAAGGCATCATTTGTGACGTCATAAAACCACGCCTTGTTTGAAAAATCGGACATTAAAAAAAAATTAATTAAAAAAAAACTGTTGGGAAAATGAAAGTATTTTCTGGGCCCATGTTATTTTTTTTGCTCATTCTATCCATTTCAATGACTAAAAGTAGTACTTTTGACTGAAGGAAATCACCTCATTTTCTAAGTCCTAAAATCACGATCCCTTCTCCCTATCTCTAAGTCGTATTCATTAAAGCCCTAGATCGTAGCTCAAGTAGCGACACGTCCGCCATCTTGGAGCCAAACGATGCTTTTTTCTATGTCTGTTACGATGAAGTAGCATGTTTTGCTTCTTGAATGTGGTGTTTCTTGATTGTGAATTAACATGGAGTTAATAATAAACCACAATTAAGAAGCAGAACACGCTACTTCACCATAGCAGACATAGAAGAAAGCCTTTAATTTTCATCTCTCCCAATGTCCCCAATCCACCCCAGAACGAGAGACCCCAAGATGAGATCACAACCTTCTCGAATGAACTCCACTCCCATATAAATTTCAAGGGCTCAGTCTTGCGCCATACCCCCCCCCCCTCCACTTTAGTGTTTATTCTTGGTATCTATAAGAATTAGAGCAGGATTTTATTGAGAAATAAAAACTAATTTTTTACTGAATTATTTAGATTTGAATAATTACTGATTTTGTAATCCGACGTCAAATGGATGAGAAATATAATTTCATGCAACCATGTTTTCATACTGAAATACCGAGATTTTCTTAGAAATCAAGCATGTTAGAAAACCTTCAACATCAATTTTTTGCCTCACGCTACTAAATTTGATTCCAGGTAAAGTCACGAAACATTCTGTCCATTATCCTCTTCTTGCCTATAATTTAACAATCGGTGGATTTTAGTTCTGAAAAAAAAAGGAATTAATTGAGATATTATGCAATTTTTGGCATTTACACGCCAATTTTTCGAGTGTACGTGTTTGTTAAAGAGCTTTTATTATTGAGAGCATTCAACCATGTATCCCAAATCTGGTAATCTTGTGTAGTTTTTTTAAGGCGTGATGGGTTTTTGGTTTTTTTATCTTACTTTTTTTTTTCATATTTCGTTAGTTACTTTTGTAGAGTACTTTTTGCAGTTATTTGAAGTTAGAAAAATAATTACTTTCACTCGTACAAAGTTCATGTTATACTTCAAAATGGCATGCAATGTGAAAAGGGCGCTGTAACTTAGCAAAAAAAGGGCATTTTTTTTTTTTTTTTGAAAAGAGCATTTTTGGATTTAAAATATTTTTACTTTAGCTAAATCTACACTTTGGGTTTCCCCACTCTTTTACAAGTTTACGGGAGGTAAAACGATCTTGCAAGTCACAAAAAAAATTGTGCTAACTTGTTGTGCCTTGTTTTCAGCTAATTTTTAATCTTGTACTTTTTCAACTCATTATAATTTTAAACGCCAACTTGAGTTTAACTAGTAGAATTGAAGAACCTGCAACGTCAGACACTTGTAACGACATAAATGTTTCGTACCATTCTGGAAATATGTCTCCATTTAAAAAATAAAAAAATAATTCCGACAATTGTGTCCGAGTGCTTCGTTTTTTCAATCGCGGTTTTCGTAAAATGTTCGTTTTTACTGCTCCGATTTTTGCAAAAAGCTGGGTTTCGTGATTATGATTCGCGGAAGGGGGGGGGGGGGGGGTAGTAAAATAATAAAAAAGTTAGTTTGCAATTGAAACGTGTTCCGTTGAATTTGGTTTTGTCTTGATTTATCTTGGAAATTTTTCAATAAACGCTTTTCAGTTTTTACTTTTTATGTACAGTGGACGCTGGTGAATTGAATCAACCGCTTTCATGAATGAAATTGTCAAAAACAACAAAATCCAGCTTTGTTGAATTATCCGCTTAATTGAATCAGCCGCTTTATGGAATCAAAACTGTTTGGAACAAACGGTGATTCGCATAAGTGTTGATACAAATCTATTGAAAATTGATTAATTAACTTGAACAATTGTACTATTCTTTACTCAGTGATTTTTGTCTTGCATATTGATATTTTTTTTACTGATTGTACAACTTTGTATATTTTCAGGGCCCATGTACATTTTCCTGAGGAATATTCTGAATTCGTTCCTGAACTAGCTCGTTTTATTTAAATGTTAGTTTTAATAAGGTAAGCAGCATGTTTTTTCTTGAAGTTGTAATTTAAAACAGTGGTGCTCAACCCACGCATTTCTTTTTGTGTAAGCATTAACAATACGTAGCCTTCACCCCCCTAAAAATCATTTATTAAAAATTGGTTAATTAGTTCAAGTTTGACTGTTTAAAACTTAATAGTTTAATTGAAGACAAATTAAATCAAAACCAAAAATATTTATTTTAATGAACTTTTTATTCATCAGTTTCACAATAAGGAAGTTCTAAGAAAATAATTATTGAAACGCTTAGCTTGTTTTTCTAAGCTTTGGTTGTACCTCTTTGGTTGTTTCTGATTGTACCTCTTACAGATTTTCACGTACCCCAAGGGATACGCATGCCAGCGGTTGAGAACCATTGCTTTAAAAGGTAAAAAATAGCTAGAAATGATCAGAGTTTAAAATTAATATTTTTTTCTAATATCGTTGATGCGTACCCCTGTGGAACAAATAATAGCACATCACTGGGGATTTGTTGAAATTGCTATACATCTTTGTTTTTCATATACTGATTCCACAAATTGCATTTCGATACTTTTTCAAAATTGAAGATTTTATTATAATTCGTAAAACACAAAATAATTCTTTTTAAAATTAAGTTATCAAAACTCTGGTACCGAGGGGCACAAATTTGTCAGCAAATAATATCTTTTGTGTACTAAATTGCATGTTCCTAGATAATATGTTTTAAGAATGTGCTTGCCGTGGATAAAGTAACAGACATATTATTGCATTAAGATTATTATATGAACTACTTTTGTAATGTATTTCTATTTATTATTTGTGTATTTCATGATACACTTTTCGTTTCGAGTTGTGTTGGTCCTTTTTTTTTCCCCAAAATGGCCGAGAAACCTTATGGTTGTTTTATGCTTGCTTCATTTTTGTATCGTCTGCAAAATTTATTGTTTAATCAAAAACAGTTTTTGTAATGAATTTCGCCGAAATTTTCTCTCTGATTCCAATTCCACAGAAATTGAGCAATATCTATATAAATTTAATGATTTGTATTTTAAAAATTCCGATAGAATTATGTATATGACACTTTTTTTTTTACGTTCCGCTTGTTGAATTTGAAATTTCGCGATTTTTAGCTGGTCTTTTTATTAAAAAAAAATTCTTCGAAACTCGTTTCTGAAGAATCCTCAATCCATTTCGTAGATCGATACTTCATTTTTTCGTAACTCTTGTAGCCCTCGGTCATATTCTATTTCTGGGGGAAAGATTGAAAAATTCTCGTTTTACTCGTTCACATTTGAAGCACTGCGAAAATTGGATGTGCTTGCTGGGTTCCATGAACAGGCGTTCATCGTGTAGTTTGGAATTTATTAATTTCGTCTCTGGGTTCGATTATATATGTGTGTATATGTAGTTTTCCAACATTCGTTGAAATTTATAAGTTTGTTGTCATTGGTTTCAAAGTAGTAAGTTTTCAAGTAGTAGTTCTAAGAAACGAAAGTCCAAGAATATAGTCATCGCATTTTTTTACCCGAGGGTCACTGGCCTCATATTAAAATGATTCTTGCGGACCAGGACACACATAAAATTTCAAAATATTGAAAAAATTTCGGACTAATTTGAGAAAGTGTGAAAAGGTAAAGCGAATTACTAACTAAGAATTGGTGTTATCAACAGGGTTACCAGATTTAAGAACAGTAAATACGGGACAGGCTTCTAGGAGTGAAAGGGGGAGGGGGGTATCGTTTTGAGGTTGAGAGTAATTACTGGATATGGTTTATTTTTAAGGGGTGCTTTCCGACGTAGAACATCTCTTCATGTTAAATCTGAACAATTCAATCGTAACAAAACCTTAAACCTTGCAAAATGTCGCCAATTAAAGTATAAAAATCGTTTTCATTGCGATTGACGACGCTTTCAGCTCCTCATGGTTTTTCCAAAACAAAAACCAAATTAAAACGAAAATAATTTTTGCGTTTGCTGCCACATGATTTTCTTATTGTTCTTTATTTCACAATTTTTTGTTTTACTTTATTTTTTTCCTTTAAAAAATGTCTCGTTTTGTAAAATATGTATTGTTATTAGCTAGAATACGGGACTTAAGCCGTCCCGTATGGAAGTTCCTGGGACGCGGGACAATTTTACAAAATACGGGACTGTACCTTGAAATCCGGGACGTCTGGCAACCCTGGTTAACAATTACTTGATGCTTTTTTCTTTAATTGTATCTGTTTTTCAAAAGCCCATTTCTGAGTACTTGGAGGTAGAGAGCGGGTTCGGTCAACTTGTACCAGGGTTACTAGGTGAAAATAAATGACAATAGCCAAACCGTTTCTTGAAATTAGCCGAAAATAGCCAACCTGTATGAAAACTGCACCCCTTTTAGATATTCTGGAAAACTTAAATGCGACCACATTAAATATTTATGAGACCTCTCCTGTGTTTCTAATATGAGCAAGATTTATAGAGTCTATATCTTATATTTTCTAAGACAAAGAAAAAAAAAATATGTATTCGCATTTACTCTTTCATTATTTTGCTGTCTACTTATTTTCTCTTGTGTCTTAAGTTAACTGATTTTGAAATCTCCACATTAAAAAATTGCTGACATTGCAAAGCAGAACAATGAACTTGTGACTTGTTTTCCGAAGAATTCAAATCATATGAGATATTTGACTTTCGAACATTCCTAAGCTAAAGAAACTCACAAATAAAAATATGGAAACGGAAAATCAAGAGGGAAATGAACTGTAAAGCGTTACTTTTGAGAGATTTTCGATTTCATTAATGAGGCTGTTTGGCTACAGTCTGGAAACCAGTTTCGTCAGACAATCCTTTATTTTGGGACCCAGAAAGAGACTTTATTAGTTTTTATTTTTATTTTTTAGGATGTTACTTTTTTCAAAGTCAAATGTAGATGCACGATTTTAATGTTATATAAAGCTATTTGAAGAGTAAAAAAAGACAAGCAATTGTTTGGGTAATTCTTTTGAAGGTTTTCTTGGCAAGTGTTATCAAAAATACCCAAATTGGATAAGATTAGCCAAATCTGGCAACCCTGGTATATATTGCCGTCGGAAAGTAAACCGCAGTATCTTTAAAAAATAAGATACTATTTGAAAAAAAAAAAAAAAAAAAAACTGGCTTTTTGATTCCCTATTTTCAGCGTAAACCAACTACGCAAGTTTGTACATTTTAAGCCCTGGTTTCCTAGAAGCGAATCGCCGATTTTCGACGTCGCTCCTCGCCGTGACGCTGAAATCAAAGTCAAGTGGATTCCGGCGTGGCCATTCACAACGTCCATTTAGCTCGGGCGCGCAGGCGCAGAAGTATCAATTTTCGCCGCGGCGAGTAACGACGCCGACGATCGGCGTGTTTGCTTCTAGGAAACCAATGCTTAAGACGTTATAAAATAAGTGTCAAAAATGAGGGGGGAAAATAATAATAAAAAAAAGATACTACTGTTTACCTTCCCAGTGCCAGTATAAACTACCGTATTAGGATTGGCAATAAGTGTTTTAAAACCGAATTTTCTTGTAGGATTGATCCCCCTTGAATACGCCGATGGTTTGGACCGATCATTGGAGTAAAGGAGTCAGAGTCGGGAGTCGGATCGAAGATTTGTTTCGGTAATTTTCCCACCAAGTCTGCGACTCTGCCAGTGCTTGCGGAATCGGGAGTCGAACTGATTTTGGGGTAAGGGGGTTGGAGTCGAAGGCTCTATATTTCTCAAAGTCGGAGCCGGAGTTTGGCTTTTTCCCTCCGACTCCATCGCCGAAGTTTTGGCGTGTTTTTCCTGCTCAAAACTTTAAAAAAGCTCAGAAACACAACACGTATTTTCTTATGGAAAGGATCCTATTTTGTTTTCTATCCATTTTCCTTTGATGCTTAGGTTTGACATTTTAAAGATTATCTATCCATTATGCTCGTCCGAAATTGCATAAGCGACTTTTTATTTGTGTTCATTTAGAAATCATTGACTGCGACAGGCAGTGCTCATCACGTGGTTGTTGGAATCGGATGTCCCCCCCCCCTCACTAAGCATGTATAGGAGATGTAAGACAGTAAAGTTATTTACAAATTTGCAAATTCATTCTCATTTGTTAAATCACTTGGTAGTTTTTCCCAAGGCTTGAAGTTGTAATTGGAATTTTTCCAATTATTTTTTCTTCCCATACACTTATAGTTATAGCCAACATATTGTCGAGGGAGGGTAATTCAAACCCTTCAATTAAAATCGCCCCTCCCCAAATGGTTTTTACTTTTGAAAATGAAAAGCTTGCGAGCACTTTTATTTCTTTATTCGTATCTCTCCCCTCCTCTGTCTTCAGTCTACTTCCCGTAAAAGTAAAAGAGAAAAGAAAACTCAGGAAAGAAGACTTAATAATTCATCTTTAAAATATCGCCAAAAATAAAACAAAACGTCAAAGATAAATAAAATATTTAAATGAATATAGAAAAATTGAAAATCAGAAAGTTGGACTTTGAGATGAGGGAAAATGTGTGTCTCTTGTATAACGAATAAATAACTTAGTGATTGAAAATTAAATGAATGAAATGACAACGTTTTGATGCACAAAAATTGCAAATAACTGCATGCACGTGTTTTGGGCTTACAAGGAACACCTTTTTCAATGCACAGAAGTGCGAGCTTTTCGGATGTAATGTCATCCGAGGAAAGCTTTCCTCGGATGACTTTTCATTTTTCATTTGCAAGTTTTGTTCATCAAAACGTTGTCATTTCATTAATTTATGTATCTCTTGGTCTGTCTGTCAGTTTTTAAGACATCAAACTTTTTATTATATACTAGTGGTACCCACACGGCTTTGCCCGCAGTAGAAAATTAAAAGGCCATTTGGTTCACCTGTATATTTACAAATAACGAATGATGTATTTTTCTCCAATCTTTGTTAATTTACTCATATATGTTATGGTAATTTGCTGGTCCATGTTATGGTAATTCGATCGGTGCAGAAGAATTTTAGTCCACCATTGGTGGTAAAAATAAAATCATAGAAAAAGAACAAAATCTAGTTTTCGAAAAATCGCTTCGAGGTGCAGACCCCCCATGCTACAAACTAATCTTGTGCCTAATTTTCATGAAAATCGGCCGAACGGTCTGGGCGCTATGCGCGTCACAGAGATCCAGACAGAGAGACTTTCGTCTTTATTATTAGTAGAGATTTCTTTAGGTGATCATGAGTTTACGAGAAGGATAGAAAGGGGTGGGGGTGGGGAGTCTGTTCGTTCGAAGTTTAGTTATCATACATTTCAGTAAGTATGGTGGAATGAAATATATTGAAGTGCAATCTTTTTTTTAATTTTTAATTTTAATTTAACTAGATTTTTGTTGACCAATCACAATCGGATTAAAAACGGAAGTAGTTTTTGAAAGTTGCTTCCATCGGGGCAACTGAATTTAGTGCAACCTCAATCTCTTCCAGGTTGGGAGTAAATTTAAAACTGCGGCAAAAAGGTAACGATCTGCCGCATAGAGTGGAGTGACTAATCAGTGGCCTGGTGCCACGACGCGGAAATCCTGTCCCGTTGGGAGCTCCCGTCTGAACTGGAATGTGGGACTCAGGCAGTGGCGCGTTTTCCATCAGCCAGTGGCGTGGCGAGAGCTTTTCGGATGCTGCGTAGTCTGAAGTCTCGTCAAAAGAGGTTCCAGTGCAACTTTTGTGGGGAAATATTTTTTTTACGGAATAGTTCTTTGATTTAATTTTTTTGCATGAACTTAGATTTTTCATCAAGCTGTGTGTGTGTTTAATGTAGCAACTGAGCCACTTGGACGTCAATCCGAAGTAGTACCTCACCGTTCAAAAATAAATAAATAAATAAATAAATAAAATGAAATAAATAAAAATACATCCATCTGTAGAAGTGAAAGACCGCACCTTCGCTCCGTTGCACTTCTTAGGGCCCATCCCTACAGTTGTACAATGTACAAATATGAGTGTAAAATTTTTGTTTGGAAACAAAACATTGCTAAGTGAAAAAATGAGAGGGAATTTTAAAATGCTTAATTTAAAGCAATAAATATTTAAATTAAATTCAAATTTTCTATTGAATTATTTTTTGTTTTTCAATCGAATGTTACGTTTATCAGAAATAACCTTTAAGAATATTAACTTGACATGAATAAAAATCTTCAAATACAATTAATGGGTTTAAAGATACAAGGCTCCTTAACAAGGCTGCTGCCTAACCCTATGTGTGGTCGTCGAAACAATAATACAATTACACTGTACATATAGTTTGAAATGAAATCCTCGTTAAAGCGCTGTGCCTTAATTTACCCAACATTTTTGCCATTTGAAAAAATCGGGTGGTATTCGAGATTGTAAACTATTTCCTGTTCAAATCGCCATAAATGCAGTTTTAGAATCGTTCTCAAGTAATCAAATAAAAATTTCAGCTTTAGGATATGTGGTTAAGGTCAGCCAGCTGGCGAGTTGCATTTGGAACGCGTTTGCAAAATTCCAGCTGGGAACATTTTGCGAAGAGAGGTGAAATTCCTGTCCCACGCAATACCTGTATAGAGCAGTTATTTCTCGTACGCAGTCCCGTCATCAAATGTAATTGAGCATGTGGAACTGCGTCACGCGAGGAACACGGAGTTTGATTTCGTGCTGTTGCCAACAGTTTCAGTAAAATGTTCTAAAATGTTTTTTCGTGGAGCTTGGTAATTTGGTCATTAAATACGTCCCCGTTCTTCGTTGAAACGTCCAGGAATGTTGAATGTTTTTTATATTTATTTTTGATGGTTTTATTTTTATTTTGTTGACTTGAAGTGTAGGTCACATCTGTAGTTATGTATCTTTTTGCCAATCAAAGCTATCATGCCCCCTTTTCCCGATATATCCTATGAATGTCTTATTTTTCTCATAGCAACAAGGGAAAGGGACGAAGAGGAATCTGAAAAAAAAAAAAAAAAGCTATGCATGGTTGTGGGAAGGGAACCCTAGCGCTTATTGTTTATTTTGTATAAAATATTCACGTGATCAGAAAATACGATGAGGGTAACGATAGGTCAACCTAAGTTGGATCTTGGAATATTTCTTACGTATATTTTCCCTGCCCAAAAGTAATGGTGAATGGCTTGGAATGTCTATTTATTCCCAGAGTTTGCAGAACTTGGCGAAACTTCGCCAAATTTGGCGCCAATAAGACCGAGTCCAGTGATAAATCTGCCGTATTTGACGGGCATCCCACCGAACCATTTGTTGATTTGGCCTGACATCCAAAGACCAATTCTGTAAAACTGTCTTTCCTGTATGTACTCGCGTCATGGCAAGAGAGTCATGGCCCTCGCGCGGGGTTTCGCACTTTACAAATATCATTTCTTCTCGATTTTACGTATATAACTGATGGATTATAAGTGTAATTAAGTTACGAAATTGTTACATGTAAACTATAATTCATAGCATTATGTTCTAACCATATAGATAATATAGACTCACGCCTTGCGCGGATATATGTAATGCTGTGCAGATACATCTGCTGTAGATATGTGCATTGGCTGAAAATTGTTAATAATATCCATATTAAACACTTATTATCTTCAAAATTTGAAGATAAATTAATGAAAAATGTTCACTATTGCTTTCACGAACATGTGATTGAAAGCAAAAGGCATTTTCCTACTAAAAATAGTGTTTGTGCCTACATGTTGATTTTCATTCTTGTAGATAGTTTTGAGCTCTGTGCGCAAATATTTTATTTTTATTTTTTATCTTACTATGGTTCTAACGTATTGAAAATATAATTAGTATAATTTTTTTGATCGGGAAAAAAATGAATAATAATAGGACCATAAGATGTCTATTTTCTATTTAGAAGAAGAATGTACAAAATTTCATTCGTCACAAATTTGTATCGTGATATGAACTGACTTCTCCAATTTATGGTGTGGAATTAACATCTTTCCAGCTGTCTACAATGTGTTGGGATATCTGGACGTTTACGGTATAGTGTATTGCGGGAAAGGGCTCAATTTTTGCTCCATGTAAACGTATACTTTTTAAGCCTGTAAAAGTGCAGTTTTTTATTTGATTTTTTAAACAAAACAACGCAATCGACTTTAAACAATTCAAATTTTTCAATCAGTGGCCAACGTGACTGGAAGACACAGTAGTCTCATTTTGCTGGTCCTGGCGTTTCTTATCAGTTTATGAAATGAAAAAGTATTACTGGTTTAATCATCGTGCTGATTTAGTATGAAAATGAATTTACAAATAGTAAAAATACAGTATTTTTGTTTGATTGCTGCAATTCATCATATATTCAGCAGTTTGCAGTCACGAGTGATTATTTTAAGGTCTATGGCATATTAATTTATAACTGCTCTTCAATATACCATTATGTATTTTTCAAGCGAAGATATGAATAAAATGAAAAAGCAACGTGAATAAAGCAAAAACTGCCATGATGATGCTGCTAATAGCTATTTCAAGGCTGCAATGGAGACTTTCTGTAGTGCAGAAGTGCTTTGTTCACTCTCTACTTATTTCTTTAGCACTTTTTGCACTGATGAAAAGAACTCCGTTGCTGCCTTGGAATTGCTAGATGTTTGCAGCATTTCTCTTGATAATTTTTGCTTCATTTACGTTGCCATTCCATTTTACTGTGTTGCTTGTTCCTAACAAATTCATCCTGATTTAGTACCAAGATCAGGGCGCCCCGACGGGAAGTCACGTGAGGTCACTGTGACATCTCAAAAGTATCCTTATTCGGCAAATTTTGGCTGACGATTAGGCAAAATTACCATTATTTGGGCGAAATTTGAGGTTCTGTTCGGCAAAATTATCACCATTCGGCGAAATTTGGAGTTCTATTCGGCAAAATTATCACCATTCGGCAAAATTTGGAGTTACGTTCGGCAAAATTATCATCATTCGACAAATTTCGGAGTTTTAGTCTGCAAAATTATAATCATTCGGCAAAATTCGGAGTTTCAGTCTGCAAAATTATTATTATTCGGCAAAATTCGGAGTTTCAGTCTGCAAAATTATCATCATTCGGCAAAATTCGGAGTGTCAATCTGCAAAATTATAATAATTCGGCAAATTTGGAGTTCCATTCGGCATATTGAGAGTTTCCGCCCTCCCAAAGTTTTAAGTTTGGCGCGCCCCTGACTAAGATCGATTTTATTCGTGATGGTTATCTATTTCTAGTGAAACCTATTCTAATTCGGGCAGTGGTTGCCCTGGCTCACTTCTCAGCTACGAACCCGGGTAATGAGAGGTAAATTCCAATAAACTAAGCGCAGCGTCCAGGCTTTAAAAATTTGAGAAGTTGGAACCCGTAATACCCATCGTGAAGTGAATGCCGAATTTGATAAGTAGATCGTTAACACACGATTTTCACTTTAGTTTTACGATCTCGGGTTCAAGAAAGAGGGAATTAATGTCGCTTGCGTGTTCCGCAGCCTGTTATTGGCTTGTGCGCGTTGCTTTTTTCCCCGCTAAAATGACATTTTTTTTTCTTTAATGATGCCCCGGAATGGCACGGTTGCAATTATTGATGGAAGAAAGTAAGTTCTGACATTATTTATGTAATGAAAATGGATGATTGAATCGCATAATTTATGTCGTCATATTTGCAGCCAATGGGGAGGGTCGTTTTGCTCTAATGTAATTAAAAGTAATCTTAATCAACTTAATTGACTTCTTCACCTTGCTCTAACGCGCTGGTGATTGAAACTATTAATTACTTTTGATACGGCAAGTTATGGGGTATTTCTGCGAGATTTTCTTTTAGTCAGAAATGTAAACAAAATTTATTCGTACACGTGAAAAGGGACTGTAAAGTAATGACAGAAAGCTATCATATTAAAAATAGCTAACTAAACTAAACTCAGTGGCGCAATAGCACATGAAGGCCAAGGCCTTGTGCTCATCTCCAGTTTTCGTCACCGAGGGCCGTGGGTTACAAGGCAGGTGGTCAACCGAAAGCGGAACCCCAGGATTTAATAAAAAATAGCTTGCAGCCGAAATTTTTTCTTCAATTCTTTAATCTTATACGCGCATTTCTTTCGACAATTTTTATTTGAGCAGTAGAGACCATTGAGAAGATATAAAATGGAGGGAGTAAAGACTTCCATTCGTGAAGCAAAGACCCCAAGACAAGTGATAGATTTAAATTTTAAAAAAAATCAAGTTAATTTGCTAGTTTCACGCAGAACGTGTCAACCATTATTGAGCCACGTGACTTGAGATCTTTGCCTCAGTTTTTGCCAAGTCAATGATTAAACTTGCTCCCTCGATTTACTAATTCCTGCTCTAAGGTAGTACCTTGCTTCCCCGAAACGAAGATCCGGCAGGGGCGTGCACGGGGGGGGGGAAGGACACCTGTTGGCCCAGGCCCGAGCCTGAAAGGGGCCCCAGAAAAGTCATTTGTGACGGGCCCCAAAATTTCTGTGCTCGCCCCCGAGATCCGGTACTAATTTTTGTTTCAGAAGATACGCTAGAGGGCTTACTTTCAGGGATGTCTTATTTTTCATGCACAATAATTGATCTTTGTTCTTGCTCTAAATTTTTTTTTTCGTCTTCAGGCAATTCATTTATTTACATTTTAAGAAATTTATTCAAGTTCAATACATGTATTCCGTTCAATGGACGTACAAAAATGAGCATATTAATACAACCATGTCTTTGAGCTTG
The DNA here is from genome assembly GCF_026930045.1 of Uloborus diversus. NCBI lineage: Eukaryota > Metazoa > Arthropoda > Arachnida > Araneae > Uloboridae > Uloborus > Uloborus diversus. Next base: position 4,037 of record NW_026557883.1, on the reverse strand, counting down.
GATCCAAAGGGTCATGACCAGTGGTGTTCCCATAGGGTATACTCCATATCGTCGCCTTAGAGCAACAGTAAGATATCTAATCCCTGAAATAACTAAAATATCTTACTATTGTTCTGAGGTGACGATATACGCCGTATACTCTCAAACATTTTTTAGACAAATTGCGTACACCTTCAATCTTCAAAAATTTTCTAATTATGACGTATTATGCATATGATCGCATACACATATTCTGCGTAATGGATTACTGGATATCCTCAGAAAAATTGATGGGAACATCACTAGTCATGACCTCTCATTAAATCAACCAAGTCTTCGTTTTGAAAATATCAGATTTAAAAATTATCGATCTGGGGACGAGCCCAAGAACCTTTATTTGAAGTGTATAGCTGCGTAAGTATTTGTAAAAAAAATTTTTTAAAGAGATTTCACGTATTTGTTACTTCAAAAAGATATCAGTTACACTAACTTTTCCTCTTTTTATTGGATGGTGATATTTTGATAGTTGAAATTTCAACCCCAACTCCAGCGGATTAACCCGAAACTCCAGTAGGTAGCGTTCATTATTGTTGACCACTTTTTCGTTTCTTCATTCCCCTGAAATAACAGTCTTACCAGTAAAACAGCTAAGCTACCGAATCTAGTTCAGCCTTGTTACAGTAAAGCATTTCCCTGCATGTGAAACATTACAAAAACACGTTACCAAATTATCATGCCGTGACGCGAGTTTCATTGTTGATGACGTATGGTGCGTTACTCGATCATTCACTATTATATTGTGAGAATGTGCAGCTTTCTTAGAAAACCCCAGAAAAATCGTGTTATTTCTTATGTTTGACTAGATCGTATTTTATGGGAAACACGGTAACATCTAAATCAACCTAAGCTGACAAACGATCTTGTTTTATTGTCGGTTAAAGCGAAAGAAGAGAAATCGCATTTTTTCCTCTTCTCGTGCAATGTACAGTATATACGTAGTAACAATCGAGTTTCTTGTTTCTTAAGAATTTTTTTGATAAGAAACAAAATCTTCCCCACAATTTTGTGTGTCACCGTGTGCAGTGGCGCAGCAATGGGGGATCACTTATAAAAGTATATCTCTTAGTTTAACGCATATTACCAATCTTAATATGAAAATAATTTCAGTAGCTTACTCAGGAGAAGCGATTTGGCGATATGTCCCCCTCCGAATCTTGGACAATGGGGTTGTTTCCTTCATTCAAAAGTAGTACTTTTAGTCACTGAATTTGATAGAATAAGCAAAAAAAAAAAAAAAAAATTCAAACAAGGCGTGGTCTTGATGACGTCACAAATGATGCTCTTTGGCACATATTTCTACTGCAGTTCCACGTTATGATAATCAAGAAGCGAATTGAAATTGCGCTCTACGCTTGCTATCAACCATATCGTTGCCAATACACGTGAGTAAAGATGCGAATTAAATATTTTGCCTTGTGGATGACAACATTGTACGGCATTTCATCATTTGTGATGTCATCGGCAAGAAATGTAAACAATGAAAAGATCCCCGATTTAAGTAATTTTTTAAAAATATTAAACTTAAACAAATTATTTAAAAAATGGTCAGATCCTATGTTTTTAAGCATGCTCTTTCAGAAAAAAAATACTTTTAAAATTTTGGAAACGACCCCATTGTCTTTTTTGACTATAGATTTTTTTTCTTGCTACACCACTCAAAATAGGTAAGGACTTGAATGAGAACCCCCCCCCCCCCGCGGCTGCGATTGTGTGTGTGCATGTATTCCATTTCAACAAAGGTAATTATAAAAACCAATGTTTTATTTTCTATTCGATTAAACTTGGCACTAGTGAGCATCGATATTGTTGAAAACATAAATTCTTAATTTAAATTATGTATATGATGTAAAAAAAAAATCATGCAATCACTCTTAAACTAAAAAAATATATATACGAAATTTTTTATGAAATTTTCTTTTTCAAACTGGAATCTGGGGGGAATTAAAAACACTGACACTTGAAATTTAAGGCGGAGAAATGAAAATTGGAAAATTCATAAACGTTGCGCTGAATGATGAAATGCTTCCTTGACATTCAGTCGAGTTGTGAGGAGGAAGCTCTTGAACTTTATAATTTGTTTCAACTTGTGATTCCTTGTCTGAACTCGTAACAATCGATTTCGTACATGTTTTTCAATTTCGATATTCGCTGGCTTTTTATTAATATTATTATTCTTTTAAATATTCATCCCCCTATCACACCTCAAGAACTTATCACCCCCATTGGAGGGCCTTCGCCCCCCAGGTTAGAAACCTCTGAACTAGACGCACCTGGCTGTGGGCTTGTACCTCTATATCTAAATAATGGGAAAAGAAATTCGAGCATAATTTTGTGCTCTCTACCACCATTGGCCCCTTTAACGAGGATTTATTGTTTCAAGAAGCGGAAACATGTTTTCTATTTCGCTGATAAATTCTACCCTGTGAAAGAGGTAAGCTAATCTCTCGCCGAGCAGGTGGCGCTATTTCCGCTGGAGGTATAGCGTAACAGGCGGCATCGAATGAATGAATGAATTGAAAGCTCGCGCGCCTCAGATTGTAATTAGGCTCTGACCCGAATATGCCTCTAATCCAAAGGCGGCCTTCTTCATAACTCGGCAACCATGTAGGTCGCGCCCCATTCATACCTGTGGCTGGACGCTTTGGCGTGAAAAAAAAAGAACCCAGATTAGTGAAGCAGATTTTTTGGCGGTGGGGGAAAAGATCCTCCGTTGCAGGGATTTTGCTTTGACGTCTCTATCTCATTCGAAACAGGTGCATAGATGGAATAGCTACAAAGTTTTTTTTTTTTTGACTAGCGGATTGATGTTGAAGGTAGTTAAAAAGGGTTTTTAAAATAATAATTTTGATTGATGAGTTGACTCTGAAGAAGAAATCCAGTGCGGTAAAGCCAGGGGTGGCTACCAAGTGGAGGGAGGGTGTTGGGGGGGGGGGGGCTTGCCGCTGACTGCACTATTGAAATACTTCGAGGTTAGGAGTGTTTTAGGGGTATTTTCTACTTTAGAGGGAGACTTGCTCTTGGGGGGGGGGGGCAGTATTTAGGGTGCTGCGCCCTTGCTCTTGAGGAGAGGAGGCACTCCTGCTAAAGCTATTTTGCAATGGAAATTGCTTGCTTCTGTTTAACAGTTTTACGAAACCCGTTCATCAATACAAGGAATGGTATTGTACAAGTTGATCCTAAATATCCTTGGACAACCCCTGTCCCTACTTTTGACAACTTGTTTTTTGTCCTGAGTTTCGGACATTTTTCTCGAAAAACAGTGATATTGGTAGTTACATTTTTGGACCATAGTTAAAGACACAGTTTAAAGTGGACACTTAAAAGGTTGTGTTAATCAACAAAGCAAATGTTGACGAAAATTGTTCTGACCTCTTTAGATGATCAAAAAAAAAAAAAAAAAGGTTGGGGGGGGGAGACGTTCCAAAAAATGTCAAAGAAATATAGGTACTTCATCAAATAATTTTTTTTTATTTAGAAGGAATACAAAGTTATTATTTTGTTTAAAACTGAATTGGGAGTAAAAAGAGGATTTTGAAACTCATTGTAGTTGATGAGCGGACTGAAGAAAACCAGTGTGTGGTCAAGTGCTATTTTAGCACACTCGTGTCCCACAATAAGAAGAAATACGTTCATCAGTGCAAGGCAGTAGTAATGTGCAATATAAATTGCTTTCGACATTGAAGTTCCTTAATTCTAAATGGTGATTGCGAAAAATTGTTCACAAAATGGGTGTGTAGTTATTAATCAGGGTTAAGGGCACTTTATTTTATTTCTTTCATTTTGCATGCGGTAAATAGCATTTTCGTTTTGGGGGCAGAGGGGGGGGGGGGTGTAAAAATTTACAAATTCTTTTTTTTTTTTTACTATGCGATGCCAATTGAATTAGCTTGTTTTATTTTTTCTGTTAAAGCGGGTATATTTTCCCCAGGACTGTCGCGTACGAAATATATTAAAAGTATACTGCCCTGGGAGTTATGTAGTATCTGTGTGTGTGTGTG